>NW_010105180.1:0-25419 GCF_000699245.1 Pterocles gutturalis | reverse complement strand
CCACACAGCTTGGTGTCATCAGCAAACTTGCTGAGGGTGCACTCGATCCCACTGTCCCTGTCTCCGACAAAGACGTTAAGCAATACCAATCCCAAAACCGACCCTTGCAGAACACCACTCGTCACCGATCTCCACTTGGACATTGAGCCATTGACCACAACACTTTGAGTGTGGCCATCCAGCGAGTTCTTCTTCCATCAAGTGGTCCTTCCGTCAAAGCCATGTCTCTCCAACTTAGAGACAAGGATGTCATTCAGGACAGTGTCAAATACTTCACAAAAGTCCAGGTAGATGAAGTCAATTGCTCTTCCCTTATCCATCAATGCTGCGACCCCATCATAGAAGGCCACCAAATTTGTCAGGCAAAATTTTCCTTTACCATGTTGGCTGTCCTGAATCATCAGCTCTGATTATACCTCCCCATCCTAATTTATGGAAGTGTCTTGATTTTTCAGCAGAAATTTAGATATTCCACAAATTTTTAGAAATTTATCATTTTTGATCTGGAAATTCTGCACTGTATTTGGGATTTGGGAGACCTCTAAAATGGTCTTTCTTCCCACCTCACCCTTTGCACCCTGGAAACACCGAACTACTGTATCTCCAAACAACTGCATCCTCCTATATACCACTTGATGAAAGGGTAGTCAGAGCTGTTGCCTGCTCTCTGGGTAAAGCTCATAGTCAGGCACAGGATTCCTCAGCCTCATTTTACAGACATTTAGAGAGAAACGAGACTACAAATGATCGGGTCATACTTGCCAGTAAGCACTTAGGAACTATAATCTTGTGCTCTGGCTGAACGGGAGAGCCAACCAAGCTACATTTACAGTATTTCCTTCCTATCATGCATATTTTAGCCATAGTAAAAAAAACCAAAAAGGGCATCAAAACACAGCCAAGCTGTAAAATCTGACCATCTGCAGGGCGGCTGGTGGAAAACCATTTTTACTTTGCCTTGAGAGGCATTTTTCCAAAGCTGTCAAAGACCACTAGATTATTTACTAGTCCAACATCTGTCAAGAAATAATTAGGTTGTTAAAGGTAGACTGTTAGTTACCGGCATTAGGCAGCCATTAACATTAATTGAACTCCTCAGAATTATTTAGGAGTAAAGTCTGGCCCCATTGAAGTTAATAGGAGCTTTTCAATTAACTCTTGACTGACCTGACAGATTCGACTCTCAGCAGATAGAAAAATGATGGGTTTCTGTTCAAGCCATACACCCAAGAATGGAGATACCTGCTGTATGGTCTCAGAGAGGCTAAAGACTGAGGGAAAACTCAATCACTTTGGGGTACTCCACAAAATCTCATCCATCACTGAAGAAGTGTTCACCTGGAGTGTCTCTTCTCTGCTTGATCTGGAAATACACACTGGAACGTTGAGGTGCTTGGTCAGCCTACACATCCCCATGCTCACATCAGCACAGGGATCCATGCCATGTTTTAAAGATTTAGTTTTTAAATCCGTCAGCCTGAATACAGTGCAGTCCTTGGGGAATATGAATGACAGCATTTGGAGTATGAATTACTTCAGCAGGATGCTCTCCATCTGGAGCTGATGTGCTTTTCCTTTGTTAACAAAAGTTTGTGTCATGGCTTTAGGATAGCAGTGATTGACTCCTCTGCAGCGGCAGGACAGATGGAAAGGTGTTCCTTACACAGCTCAAATTCAGCTCATCACCCACAGTCCTGAAACTTCAGAAAAACACACTTTCACAGCCACATGTGTCTGAAAGAGAGCAGTGAGATAGTTGGTGGGTAATTAGTATTGCTGATATTCGTCCCATTAAGAATCCAGGGAGAAGTGAAACAAGGGTGTGCCACATATTTGCTGATTGGATGATTATGTTTCTGCTGATGCTGATATTTCAGTGGAATAATTTGCCCTCTCCATCCCCTCCTCCATGATTGGGTCTTCTAGTCGAGAAGAGAGGGTCTAACCTTGCTGTCACATGAAGCAGGTAACACTAGGCTATCCAAATGGAAAATGTTAATTTTGCACTGATAGAGACTTCTGGATTTCACTGCTAGGTTAAGAGTTAAACTTTTAGTTAGCAGATCCCTTGTGTGATATAAACTATCATTACGAGATACATTTTCTTTCCATTATGCTGTAATAAACCCCTCCTCCTTATAATATAAATATATACATTTCCTCCGAGGCATCCTATTTGCTAAAGAACATCATGGAAATCTAATCTCCTTTTAATCAATAAAACACCAAATGATGTTTCTATTTAATGCAAACTTTGCTTCTTACCATGTAATGAACCTGTTTCTATTAAGAACACAGCCATTAATGGAATAAGTAATGCATTACTACTATTCCACTGCTACAGTCAGGTTTCTCTAGTATTTCCATTATAAACTCTGCTATTTAAGAGTCTGCAATTTTCTGTGAGCTGAAGTTTTGCCTATAAAATCCTTTTCATACTGCTTGAGGGCTTGGAGTTGGGGCTTGGGTAAGGAAGGAGGTTGCAGTCGTCGCCGTGTGCACTGATTCTCTTTTGCTCAGCCACAGTCTCACTGTACGACCCTGGCCAAGTCATTTAACCTTTCAGAGTTTGGTCAATCCAAATGGAAAACGGTCTGAAAAAGCAAGAGGCCTCACAGACAAGAGAGATCCAAGTTTAACGACATTTGAAAGGATGTCTCTAGGGAATTATAATGGACTGGAGAGACTTTTGCTTTGGGGACACGAATACAATTTATTGCAGGTCGGTAATGAAAAGAAAATGGAAGCATGGCATTTTGCCAAGAATAAGAACTATGGGGGGTTACTCAAACCATTTGTGATGGATGGCTATAAGAAGAGATAAACAGCTGTAATATGGGCCAGAAAATACTCATGACCCAACCTATGCTTTTGCAAAGATACTCTTTATTCCTATGGTTTTGTCAAGATATTGCTGAAGGAAGTTCAAGACCTCTTTCTTCACAAGATGCTCACTCAGAATATTTTATATCCTTATTGGGTTGTGGTTCATCTCAGTCATACTGTTTGTGTTATCTGATAAATGACATGACTTTCAAGAGAGAGGACAAGAAACATGTATTAGGAAACTCTGAGACATCTAACCACTGGTGCAGAAGTTGAAGGGAACTTAAGGATTAACAAACATTTTGATGAGCCGGCAGCAAAATAAAACAAGAAGCCAGACAATTCACAGCTGAATTTCATTCTCACATCCTCATGAATGCAAGCAGATCCTGCACCAGGGCATGAAGAACATGCCTACGGTGGAAAAAGGGGCCACCCCTTGCGTGGGTTGGTAACCTGATATTGCAGGTTGAGGCAGAAATGAGAGTTTCAGTTTCAAGCTGATTTAGTAGCTCTAGCTCAAGTTAGAAAGGGAAGATGGAGCTCTAGATGCTGACTAGAGCTTATGTCCAAGTTACCTTCTTTTTGTTCTCATTCCAGCCCAAGTGAAGAACTTCTTCTACAGCTGGTGTATCTAAAACCTTTTCAATGTATGAGGAATCCTGGCTGCAGGGAAAAGCCATCCTCAACTCCTCCTTCTTTTCTCCCTCATCCCTGAACACTGAGACTGGATAAAGGTAAATATGGGCCTGGGAACACGACAACAGGGGACACCACAGCCCCAAACCCTCCTAGATAGCTGAGACACCAGCCCGGAGGACGCCTGTCCAACACCCCTGGAAAAAGAGGTCTTTTTTAAAATTCAAGGCAAGGCACCGAGGGTCAATGAAAGGTCTTCTGTTATTAACCCAGGAACCAGGGCATATTTGCTGGGACTTACTGCCATCTTCAGTTTTCAGGCAAAGCTAAGACATGGTTGGGGGAACACCACGGCCTCCAAGTCTGGCGGTGAGGTGAAGATTCCCTAGTCATGACATTCAAAACTATTGTGTCTGTTGCCTACACATGGACGTAGATATCATTTCCTCCATTATATTCAGTTCACATTTCTGAGTTTTGCTTCACAGGTGTGAGTGTAAGAAACACACTTTATCATGGGATGGGTCAGGTAGGACACGTCATACGCAACAGTCTGATAAAAAAGACAGCTGAAGTGTTTCCTGCACCTGAAGCTCTGGGAGAAGGGCCTGGGGGAAGGACCAGTTATCGGTGGGGACTGCACTGGTGGAGGGGGCAGGGAGGAAAGAGCAGAGGAGGAAATTGGCAGAGAGAGCCATCACATCAGAGGCTTTATCCTAGCACAGGTAACACATTCTTTATTTCACATTTATTTTCTCGCCATGTTAGGGAAGGGGAAAATAGACACGCTTATTTCTCCTGCTCATTTTCCTGGACCATCTGGTGCTGAGGCAGAGATGACATATCACTGTGAACAAGGGGAAGATGTCACAGTTTTCACTAATAGCTGTGGGAGGAAAATAATTATTTTAAAAGTATGTGGGCTGTACAGACCGTACTTGTTAAGTCAAACTACCAGGAAACTTATTTCAGACGCAAAACATTTGATATTAAATAATCAGCAATGCTAGAGATCAGCAGTCCCAGCCGTAAATGTCGGGCTCAGTTCTGCTCTTACTGTAACTATAACTCAGGCACCACTTCACCGAAGCCAATGCACAATCTTCTGGGTTTACTGGAGCAAGTAAGAGTGAGAAATTATAGACAAGTCTATGCCACAGATTATTCGTACCAGGTACATCAGTGATTGCAATCAGGTAGGGAAACAGGTCAGGATAAGAGGTGAAGCCAATTACGTGACCTGTATCACCTTCTAAAGCAATGACAAAAACATATTGATTTTGTCCCCCTTAGCTCTGATCCCTTCTGTATTGTTTCTGTAAAGTCCTCAGGGCATCTGTGTACACTTGTAGCTCTAGATAATTTAATAATAAATAATAATTAAACCTTGGAGCACCAGGGATGTGAAGAGGAATGAAACACTTGTCCTACATAGGGATGCTCAGAAACGTCACTCTCACTGAACGGAAACAAGTGAAATTTGCAATTGACATTCAGCAGCTTTAGGGGACTTTTGGAAATATCTTGAAAACTATCTAATTCAGCCCAGAAACTTGCAAGATGTCTGGAATGATAATTGAAAATAGGGCTTTTTTAAAATCAAATGGAACAATTTGACTCACAAGTAGTCTTCTTTTTTGGAACGAAATGAACATTTCCTCTCCCTCCCCCCAAACAAATCTGTTTCACTGAAATGTTGGCATTTGAAAAATGTTGATAAACTCTAGTTACAATGAGAGCTAGTCAGAGAATGGAAACAGATTTGGTAAATAAGTATAAACAAAACAGCTTGAGTTTGATTCCTGGTATTTTGTGGAATTGCTTTGCTTGTTCTTTGCAAACAAGTAGAGCTATGACTTTGGGCATTCAGAAAAATAAACACAATTCCCAGACTGTTTCCAAATTTGTGCCAGGATAAAATAATATTATTAATTATTCAGTAATGCACAATTCAGTAATGTATTATTTTCCCAATTAGAGCATTCTTTTAATCAGACAGCAGCCAATCACCCAGTGGAAGCAAAGGTTGTGCAGAACAAACACCTGACAATTGTTTTCTGAAAAACTTATCAAACACCGAATATCAAGCACTCCTGCAGACATTTGGATCATGTCTAGTTGTGAAGATGATCCTCATATACAAAAGCAACAATGCGTTCAAACTGTCCCCCTTTCCCATAGACACTTATGGAAATAGATATCACATACCCTACTGCACATCGTCTCCCTACTCTGAAAAAAAATCTCATCTCAGTGGTACTCTGGACAGACCTATGAGTCTAGCTACATCACAGGAGCAAGCTTTTAAATGTTGTCAACCCAGAATTATTTATCAATACTAGTTCGAAGGTATGTTTCGTAACAAAAGAGGTACATAATTCAATAGGACTTTGCTAAAAGTTCTGGAGAGAAGGTCACAGACAAGACCTCCAGAGATTTTTGTTGGAAACACTGTACTTTGTTCTTTTTCGTAGAAGGGAGCTGCCATATCCAATTGGAAATAAAAGACGTCTATTGTAAACTTAATGCAATTTTATTGGAACTAAATTCAATCTCTTCATTTTTGATGCAGTAATGGGTCAGCAAAGAGAACTCAAGAGCACAGTCTCAGACAAGTAATGGTCCTGTGGTCAGAGATGCCACCAGCAGAAGTACACTTTATAAGCAAGGAACCCCTGAAAAGTTGTTTAGAATATTTAAAAGAATAGTGCTCTTCTCAGTCGCATACAGACCTGCAAACATTTGCCAACAAGCTGTTTCCCAGTCATCACCGCAAGCCCAAGCTTCAAACAGAAAATCCATGCCCTAGATAAAGAAGATCACTTCTCTAATGTTATTTTTTCTCCTTCCTCAAATAGGTTATACAGCAAGCTCTCTACTTCAGCTGATTAAAACACACCATGCAGAAGGGAGTGGGAGACACACACACGGAGTCAGACCCTCGATTTATATAATCTCCATTGACTTCAGTGGAGCGACACCAGTTTATAGCAAGGAAGGGTCTGCCTGCAGACTCTTAAAGGATTGAGTGGTAACCTCAACAAACCGTTTTCAGGGAGTAAGGTATTTTAGTGAGAACGACTCTTCCTATGTCTTGACTAAGAGACAGAAACTTTGCTCCCAGAGACAGGTGCTACACTATGATATTTATGATACCCAAAAGGAAATACCTTCTATCTGAAATGCTCGATAGTCCAATTTACATGTTTATTGCACAA
The DNA here is from genome assembly GCF_000699245.1 of Pterocles gutturalis. Classification (NCBI taxonomy): domain Eukaryota; kingdom Metazoa; phylum Chordata; class Aves; order Pterocliformes; family Pteroclidae; genus Pterocles; species Pterocles gutturalis. Next base: position 18,736 of record NW_010105180.1, on the reverse strand, counting down.
AAGAGCCATTTATTTACAGGCAGAAAACTGCTTATATGTTTTAAGGCTGTTTTTTAAAATGGCAACAATTTTGAAAGTGCAAATAAGAGGGCATTTTTCAGCTGTTTTGCTCTCTTCTTTCTCTTGTCTTGGTCTCTGGGAGGAAATACAGTAAAGTAACACTTCAAGTAGTAGAGATCATTCATAGCATCTCCATCCACTTTCCGCGCCAGCTTTGGCAGCCTGGCTTGTGTCATAACTATCACAAGTTTATTTATAGTTCAGCGGTGTTATGAGAGGTCAAGCAAGGAGTAAGAAAATCTGATGAAACCACTAGGGAGGCCAGAGAGGAATTGTGTTGAGCTGAGGGTGTTTTTGGGTTGGTGTCGGGTTTTTTTTAGTGCTCATATCCAAATAACAAGCTTTGGAAACTATTGCTTCTTTTGATTTCTCCATGTTCCTCCTCTGCAGATGTTTTGGCAGTGCTGCTCTGGAAAAGAGCGAATGCTGAAGCCTCTTAGAGCCACCACGGCAGATTGCATGAGGTTTCTGTGTCAGTGGCTCTCAGTAAGTTAACAGAGATGGTCCTCTGGCTGAGGCACTGGGGACTCATCCTCAAGAAGTGCTGACATCCTGCCGTGGAGAGTAGCTGGTCTGAAAAAACAGAAGCAATGAGCTGCACTGAGCTGGGACAATTTATGGGCAGGGTTTTGCTCACCACTGTCCTTGTGGCAGCGGTTGTTACCAGCCCAAAATACTAACTCCTTGCTCTCCTTCTTGCCCTCCCAGGAAGGCTGGCCCCTGACCACCAGTACCAAGGGAGCATCAGGTCCAAATTCCCCCCAGGACTGAACCAGTTGCTTCTTTGAGGTTTTGAGCAACCTGGTCTAGTGGAAAGTGTCCCTGCCCATGGCAGGGGGGTTGGAACTAGATGGTCTTTAAGGTCTCTTCCAACCCAAACCATCCTGTGATTCTATTATTCTGTGATTCTCTTTCTTCTCCAGGGCATTTCCCTTCCTCAAGGGTGTGCTTGTGTGCTCTGTAGAGAGGAGAAGAAAGCATAGATGTCCTCCCCAAATGACATCAAGGAAAATTTAAGAGAGAGGGTTGCAGTGAACCTTAAAGACACCCAGGACCTTTGGGGTAAGAGTGGGCACAGCCCAGGAGGCCCGGGCTCTCCTGCCATCCTGCACTGGTTCTGTCATGAAGCAGAGCTCTCTCTGCAAGCTGGAAAGGGAAAGATCAAGGACTTCTTTGAGCAAATACAGGACAAACAATTTCCAAAGAATTGCATGAAAGGTGCAGTCAGGGTACTGCTTCTTCAGCAAGGCAGTAACGCAGTGGCAGCTGGTCAGAGATGGTTAACATATCACTTCCTAACTGGAATCAAATAGATTCACTTTATATGCAGACATAGATGAGGCTCCGTTTTTGATATTGTGCTGCCTGTAACATGTGACAGGGTCAACAGGCTGCTGTAGAGATCAAGAGAACAGATCAGCCTTCCAAAAATTCAATATTAATTATTGAATATTTATGTTTACCAGAGGGAATGAGTGATCAGGGTTTCTCTCCAAGGCTGTGTATAAATCTTTGTATTTCAAGAACAATATAAATCAGCCCTTTTTATTTGTCATTTATGTGAGATGAACATTAACATCACAAACATTATTAATAAGGCATGAACAACAGAAAGAAGAGAGGAAGCAGAGCAGCTCACTCCCTACAAGTTTCTCTCTCATTATATTAAGTAGATTTATTATGTACCAATTCCCTGCCCTACCCACTTCTTCTGTTTTCTCCTGCAAATTTGGGTTCCAATAGCACTCACAGGCCACTGACTAATATACCTGCCCCTCAGCCATCCAATTATAGCCCCTTACAAATATTAATAAATTCATCCTCGCAGCAACCCTTGTATCAAAAGCACTGGGTACCGGACCTGTTCTCTGGAGTGGCATTAGAGGAGGCAGACTGAGGTCTCAGGGATGGGTGAAGGCACAGAAAACACATCAGCACTAAAACAGAGGCTAAAGGATCAGCACAAAGAATGTGCAGAAGAAAGTTATATGAACACGACCTATCAATTACAATGGTCCTTCTGGCCTTCAGAATCCACTGAATGAAAGTTAACTCTCCTTGGCTTTTGGCCCTTTGGCCATACATCTCAGCCTGTTTCATAAAGGAAATTATTGTTCTCAGCCTTACAGGTGAGGAAAGTGAGCAACCGAGAAATTAGGGCCCCAGCCTCAGGGATACTCAGGTGTTTGATTTTAACAGGATTTCACCTAAAACTGCAAGTCTGTCAAGTGTGTTGGCTCAAGAGCTTAACTCTCAGATTTACACTCCTTTGCTGGGGCTGAGCACAGAGGCAGTCAGAGGCAATGGGAAGGCAGAGGTGGTGTGCAGTCTCCATACACTCTGGTCCCTCTGGGCAGTCAGTGGGTGGACACAGAAACCCTGATGCTCGCAGGCAAGCCCAGACCCAGGGAGCCAAGGACAGACATTATTGAGCGCATCACTGCCTGCCCAGATGGAGACCTGAACATTTGGCACAGACACCCAGAGGTGCGGATGGAAGTCCACCCCTGCAGCCACCAAAGCCCCCATAGCACAGAGGGAAAAGCTGCAAGTGGATGTTTAGACCACCCTAGGGTCCATCCCTGGGCTGCAGTCACCCTTTTTAACACTTAGCAGCATAAAACCTGTCTTTAAAAAAATACATCTTGGCAAAAACATTGGTGTTAGTGAGGTGTGAAGGCTGGTGAGGCAGTGGTTTCCTTAAAATGGGTTGGAGAAATTATATTCATTCAACAGTCAGTTTTTCCAAGGTTTTGTTTTGTCTTAAAATGCCACTTAGTTCTGCCTTCTCCCAACTCCCTACAAAAAGTCTGTACAAGCCAGTCTAGCACCAAAAAAGCTTTTTGGCTTCTGTCCCCCACTGCTTTCACCCTTTAAATTCCCAGACCAGGTTTGTGTCCAACGGGTAGATACATCTCCAGCTATGAAGATAAAATATCCATGGCTGCTGAGAAATTCTCTCTCATGCTCTTCACACTATTTACTGTGAAATATAGATATATTACAATATTACACCTAATTGTAATTAACAATGATACTTAGCAGCATCTATATGGCTCTTCACACCTTTAAAGTGCTGTGCAAACACTCATTAATTAATCTTTACTTTGGGGATCCTGTACAGCAGCCTCTTCCACAGGGCTCCATAAGCCGTTCCCTGGGAGCGGAGCCGTGCTTGCCAGGGCATGCCAGTCGCCGGGGGCTGCCCATGGAGATGGAAACTGCTCCCACAGGGAAGGTTCAGCTCCCCCACTTCTGGAATGTACTGACATCTGCTTTTCTGTCCCTGGGGGGAGATGGGAAACAGCAAAATCCTGTAGGAGCGGGCAATACAGACAAGAGAGGGAGAAATGGTGCTGATGCCAACTGATCTGGTGCTGGTCCAGCTTGGTGACCTGAAGCCATCTAATAAAGGTCAGTGCCTTTTCTTGGGTCAGCCCAAATCCTGCACACTCACAAGCCCAGGGTCCCTACCACTAGCCCAAAGCGGTGGGTGCAGAGGGAGAGGGAGGAGGAGGTGGGGGCAGGTGGTGGAAGGGGAGAGGTGAAAGCCACCAGCACAGGAGCTGCTCCGGGACCACGTCACAGCAGCTGTCCCTTCCTAGGTCTCCTTCACCCATCGTTCCCCACTGCTCGTGTTTGGGCTCTGGGGGTGGATTTCTCTCCAGTCTGCATTTTGGAGGTGAATGGCAGGTACATTTTTTTGCGTCTCATGCAGCCCGTTCAGCGTTGGTATCGCTGCCTCGATGAAATGCGCCTTTTCTCAGCTTTTCACTGTCTTGCTCTGAAATTTCCACTCCCATCCCTCTGCAGAGCTCAGTAACAGCTTGCTTCATCTTCCTACTGTCAGCACTCTGCTTTGACCCTTTAATCAGGGGACTTGGCTTTTATCTGGAAGACATATGCCTTAGGTGTCTTGTATAAGGTGCCACACAAAGCAAATTCAGCCAGGCCTGCCAATAACACATCATCTAACCAGATGGGGATAAACAGACTTGAATTCATTTGCTCCCTTTTCTCTACTCAGTAGTAGCAAGCACCAGAGAAAAGGCTGTCACTAGCTTTGTATAATGTCTCTGGGTACAGAGGGTTTTGTGCTTTGCATTTGAGGAGAGCTTAAGGTCAGCCTCACAGCTTCATTCGAATGGAGATCGTTGGCATTAATAAAATGAGAAGCCTTTTGCCACTTGTCCCTACGACATTATAGGTACCAAAAATGAACAATGTCATGGAGAGTTTTGGGTTTTTTTTAACTCAGTGAAATCTCTGTTGTGGTTTTTTGTGCAATTCGGATAAAACAAGAAGGAAGCGTGAGGCCCCCTAGGCAAAGATATATGGTTTGTGTTGAATTGTCAATGGAGAAGTGACCCAGCTCATTTTTTTCCTTTGGTGACCTCAGCAAGATTGATATCTAGATCTCATCAGCTGAAGTGAAAGAGTTATTATTACAGAGCCTGGAGCAGAGCTGACATACTTGCAATGAATGGAGCTGTTTCTAGCTGAGGGAATTCAAATGGCCAGGACAGGGACATACTCTATATGGTAAGAGCAGAGATACCAGCATTCAGAATGACAAAATGGGTCTCAGCCAGTCAAAGATCAAAGAAACACTTCTGAGGAGAACAGCTTTTCTTCTGAAAGTGTTAATTGGAATATTCGATAGCAGCATCATTATATTTTTTTTTCCCAATACTTTTTAAGGCCATTATCTTTCTTTGGGTTCTCTCCATTAAAATTATCCATTTTTCTTCTTGGGAAGTTTAAAGAATGGCAGAGTATCCTTAAAACATCCTTTCAAAACAAACAGATCTGATCTAGTTAGGAGCAAACAGATACTGAGACTGTTGCCTTTCTGTGAGGGGACTTACCCCTCACTTAACAAAGCCAGACTATTCCCTACATTACACTCCTTGCCATGCTCACTGCTGACACACAACTGTAAGACATGGACAGTGACACCCTATGAAAGTCCCATATAGAAATATGGCCCCACGAGAGCATCCATCAGGGGTGGGTGGCAAGGCTCAGTATTTGTTATTGGGTATCAGTGATCCAGAAGGAGACATCAGCCCCCACAGCATCATCCTGGAGTGTGTACAAATGGAGATCATGAGGAGCTTGTGTTTTAAATAGAGCAAAGTGTGTGCCCATTTACTGATTGGGATTACAGGCACACAGAGATTTAGGCACCCGCTGAAGTCAGCAAGCGGGGGGTGGAATTGAGACCAGCTTAAGTGAGCATATGGCCAGTCACTCTCAGCCTCAAGGTCATATGGGAAACATGCAACATCGCTGATATTTCACACCCCAGGTGAATGCATTAACCCTGCTTGGGAACAGTCGTATCTGCTCACAAGCCTCAACCTGAATTTAAGAGGAAGCAGGTCCGCGATCATGCTGCTTGCCAGCTTCAACAAAAATTGACAGAGCGAAAGAGGTCTCAAAGACCATGAAAGTTTAGGAGCTTAATTAAAAGCAGCATCTGGGCAAATTAAAGGAGAGAGACTGAAATCAGTGCCTCTGCAGACAAAGAGGCAGGCAGCACCTTGCTGCTGCACATCTGCCTCTGCCCCGTGGGGGCTCTGCAAGGACCCAGAGGCACAGCAGGGACAACTCCGTCCTCCTCCTTCATCACTGATGAGAAAACTGCTTCTCTCTAGACCAGGCCATGCAACTGTGCATGTATCTGAAGATCTGTGATCTGATCTTATGGATATTTTCATATGTATGTGTTGGGGAAAAAAAATCTGTATAAATGAAAAAAAATGAAGACATTTTGTATAAGTAGCTTTCCTGCCTGTTTAAAATATCCTGGGCACTCAGAAGCCAAAAAAAGCCAAGCAGGCCACTCTTACAGACTGGGTTTTTTGCTGTTTTTGTTATTGTTCACTCAGGTTTAAGGTCAGTCAGACTGTCTTTTGAGATGTGCCACAGCATAGTACAGCCTTGGACCTCCTTAATCTGATACAGTAGAGTGGTGAAAATAGGCAAGGCCAGATGTTCAAATACTTTCACTCTGGCAACAAGAGGAGCAAACATAGCGAAGAGGTCAAGGGCCAGGAGAAGAGAAACAGAAGAAAGGCCACAGCTTTCGGTAAAGAGAAGTACCAGAGCTCAGAAACCACATGGAAGCAAAATAATGAAGTCAAGGACCTCACATGCTCCTGCTGCAGCTGGAAAATGCTTAAGCCTGAAAGTCGGATTTAGATCTGTCACAATAACACTATGCATTTCAGATGGATTGAATTATAACTCACAGGTGCTCTTTGCTCCATGCATTTCATCCTTCTTCCCCCCACAACAGGCTTTAAACTCCAGCACACAAGACAGATGAAAAAGATTGCTCCCTTGCATTCTCCTTAACACCGCTAGGTCTCCACCGCATTTATAAACATGTATTTTAACACGTAATGCTCTACGGAGGAAATCCAACTACTGTCAGAGCAGGCTGGTTTGATGGACTGAGTAAACATGATATTTTGGTGACAGGTAATTTTCATACTCAACTGATTAATTCCAGAACACAGGAACAATGGGCTGTTTCAGCTGCTGAATAATGCATGTGTGGCATTGCAACTGGTAAGCAGCAGGGTTCCCGGTTAGCGGTAGAAATTCACACACCCATGCTATTTTAATAAGCTATCACTGTTCAAGAAGTCTATTTACGTTATTCATCTCCAACATTTGCACAAACATGTCAACTGGGGAAGTGTGTGGGGGGAGGTAGGAGGGAAAAATGACGTCATATTCATATACACTTTCTTAGCTGTTTAATTTATATAAGCCTTAAAATTAAGCAAAAAACTTACTTCCAAGGGAAAGAAAGCACCATGACCACCACCTGAAAGCTGAATAATATGAACATGATGGAAACACACCACAGCAGAATAGAAAAGCCAGGGCAAGGATATACATAGAGAGCTGGGCATAGGTTGCTCCAGAGCTTTGTGAGTCAAAGCCATTCTGGGTTTTGGCCACCAGGATGGTCCACAGTGCCTTTGGTCCCTTTGGAGCCATCTGGGCCATGTCCTCATCACTATTTCCCCATGAACCATCCAGGAGCGCCCTGAAGAAGCAGACCTGACAGATTTCCCAGCCCCTCTGCTGCGATGTGTTGGGGTTTGGGATAGGGGCCACCAGGATGGAGTCCAGGGCTGCTCCACTTGGATTATGTAGACCACAAAAGGAAGGAATCAGCTCTCAGTTATAGGATCAAGAATCAGATTGACTCTTAAATTTAGGTGTTTTATGAGCTAGATGCTTAATTTCTTTTATAGCCCATGGAGATCTAGTCAACACTGATTGTCTGTAGAAGTCTGTTTTTCTTGATTCTATGTAATATTGATCAAGGGACAAATTACTTTGCATAAAACAGGCATCTAGTACCATTAGAGGCTGTGGGGTGTCCTGGATGGTTCCCAGCTGCTGCTCCAGAGGGGTGCAGGTTTCCTATAGATTTTGCATAATGTTTGGCAGCCCCAAGGAGATATCTTGGATACCAAGGGACATTTAAAATTACACTAGATGCCTATGTTTAGACAACTGTATGACACCCTTGACCTCCATTGACTATAATGAGAATTTGGACAGCTGGACATCTAAATTTGTGTGCCTTAATCCGTGAGCTGAATCCCACCCAAAAATGTCAAAGTCTCCTCATTTTCACTAGAGAAGGTCCCTAGAGGCCAGGTTTTCAAGAAATCAGCTCCTATTTTGGCATCCGCTCAGCTGCTGAACTTTCAAGTGTGATCAAAGGCCCTCTGAACGAGACGGGGACTGAGCAGGTGAAGTATCTCTGCTCAACCGCCTCCTCATGCCCAACCTACTGAGTCAAAAAACTGGGGTAAAATGGAGTCTGAAGGCAGATCTGCAAACCTGAAAGGCCCAGACACGGGAGTTTGGTGTATGGGCAATGGATCTGCGTGTGTATGGCACAGGAGACACAACCACACATGGTCCCAGACATGACACTGTCTGAAACCCAGCAGATCACCCTCCAGGCAACAGCACTGATGGAAATATGCTAACTGTTCCTTTCCCAATGTCATCGTGTCCCTTATTTATGTCCCTCAGGAATAAAGTTATTTTAAAGCAAGGAGCAACCTGGTCTACCCCAAACAGTTAATCTCATACTTGGCTCCTTCTTCCCTTTATTTTGTTCTTTGGATTTGGATGCTGGTGCAGTTTCATCCCCTACAACCTCACATCTAACTTTTCTTTTGTGTGGTAAGTATTGCTGTCAGAACATTCATTCTTTTAAATCGTAATCCCAAATTTTGCTTTTCCTTAGCTGTCGGGGAGGATTTCCTCTCCCTTTTGGGGTCATGAATCTCTGGAAGACGCTGGGAAGACAACTTCTTCCTTTTGGGGAGTGGGGCTGTTTCCTAAAAGAGCGTAGGACTGATATAAGCACGTTTTTCTGGACATGGCTATTTTATTACATAACAGCCCAATGATTTATATCATTATACTGACAGCTTTGAGCCTTGATTTTATTTCATTTCTTTTGGCTTTGCAAATAGAAAAATAGGTGGTAAAAAATCCCCAGGTCTTTGCTGTGTGACACCCTGGAGTGTATTAATGTACGTGGGGGTTGAGGAGTGCCCAGCTATGGAAGGAAGGAGTTGGAGCCCAGGGACAACCCCAGCATCACATTGTGTGATGTGTTATTTCAGCCTCTCTGGAGGCCAGTAATTGTGCACGCCACAAAAACTTTAAGGTAACCAGTGTAGAGGGTAATGGCTGCATAAGGAGACCAACTGGCAGAACACATTGAACCAATTTTCTTCCAACCTCCCCCAAATTTTTCTTTAAGAGCCTTCCCCTTCATTCTGGGGGAAGGCATAAGAAACTTGCCTGAAGTTTTCTGAGAAACCAGGGGAGGAGGAGGAGAAACTCGGTGCTCGGTTACAGAACCTTTTCTCCCTTCGTGGCTCTGGGATCTCCCTCAGCCCAAGGGTAATTAAACTTTCTGTTGCATCCACTGTGCCAATCACTTATGGGAAAACGTAAAATCACATCTTTGCTCTGCAGGGATTATATTCCAAAAAGACAAGACTAGGAAGTTTTAGTCTCCTGTTAGTGCAGCGAAGGTAGGCAACGAGGATTTTCAAAAAGTTATTCGCCAACGCATCCATCCAGCTTTGTAGTGTCTGCAGAAAACAGGGCATCTGTGTCTCTCAAACAAGATTTTAAAGGAGCTGATTTTGTCAGCATGAATTTTAGCTGTTTGCTGTGAGACACCGTGGAAGCGTGGCCTGGTTTTCAGTAGTTTGTCTTCTAATACTCCAACCGAACTTAACCTGGCTCACTTTTTTTGAATATCTTATGAGCTCCCACACAGTCTATAATGCGATTTTCCCCATCGTTCCCTGCAGAACACTACTCTGCAGTGATTTGGAGGAGCAAGGGAAGCGGGAGCTGGGGTAGAGCGGAAGAGGAGGCTATTTTGAGCACAAAGCCTCTAGGCAGATGTAGCTTGTGGAACTATCACATTCAGCCCGAGTTATTGGAGCAAATCAATACTAATTATTTTAAGGCCGAGGCCTTATGCTGGGGCTTCTCAGAGTACTCACGGTGATCTTTTATTGCTTCTTTTGTAGATTTGCAGTGTGAGCTGTTATCGCGGTGTGCAGAGCAAGGATGCTGTAAGGCAAGGGAAGGTCCCGCTCCTGAGTCTCACCGTGCTCTCAACCTCTGTCTGCAGCAGGGTGTGAAAACACCAGAGGAGGATGGATTCCATACTGTGAGTCCTTTGTGGGATGGGAGGATCCCAAAAACTCCCCTTCCTTAAGGACAGGGCCATGGTTAGGCTTTTTGCTTTAGGAGACAAGGAGAGGACCTCAGGGTCCCTTCAAGCAGCCTCAGCTACAAAGGAGCCAAAGGAGCTTGATATCCACAAACCAAACATGGGGGCAAGGAGACAGCATGCTCCTAAATCAGTGCAGCTGCAGGCACGCTTCACCTTCTCCACCCAGCAAGGAACGTGCTTCATCCTCCTCACAAAGGAGACATTCCCTTGGTCATTGCCAAACTCATTTACAGAAAACAGCTCGTGCAGTTACCAACCATACCTCAACAGACTGGGATCCTATCCCGAGGTCCAAACTCTTCCTCCAAATGACACAGCTGTTTGCTGTGTCTCCACTGGTGAATTTCAAGCTCATATCTGGCAACCAGCTACCTAAAACTCTCAGCCCAGTGGCTGCCCAGCCCAAGCCTGAGAGCTCTCCCGGGATGAAGGCTGATGTTTCACATCTTGGTACTGACCAGCACAGCCTCAGTGGGGTTCAGTGCTTACCCATGCCTGGAAGGTGATGGACAGCACTCATCCCACAGTATTTTTTACTACCTCCAGGAGCTTCTGTATCCCCCCTTTTTAAGAAAGAGAAGCTCAGCTACACAAATGTTTTGCAGACCGATTCCTGCAAGGGTCTTGTTTTACATGAAATGAGGGAACGCAGCTGCATCCCAGCACCATGCTTTAGAACTCATGAGTATAGCAGAGCTGGCTTTGATGCATGACAAAGGTCTGGGAAGGGCAAGGGTAGCCAGAAGGTCGACCGTAAAAATCAGTGCAGCGATATCCACTACCATTTAGTTTCTCCATTTTACAAGAGGGATTATAATGGCTCTTATAAAGGCTCTTCCCAGCATTGATTTTATTTTTCTTGATTCAGTGGCTGAAACAGGAAACATAAAGATTATTTCATTTTATCCAAAATGAAATATCTATTTCATTGTCTGTTTTTTTTTAAAGTTTTATAGGGGTTTTTTTTGAAGAAAGAATAGTTAAATTTCCAAATAAAATACTGGTTTGATATGTAAAGTTTTGGCTTTGCAAACAACAAGGTGTAAAACTGCAATACTTTAAAAAATGTTTTTCTTTCATTCTTTGGGGGTGAAAAACCTTGAAAAGGTAGTATGATTTTGCCAAGTTTCAGGTTAACCAAAAATGATTTGTTGTTATGGCAAGTGAACTACTGTCTGAGAACTTGCTTCATGTAGCTCCATTCTCCACTAACCCCTTTTTGTCTTTTTAGATTTGAAATTCTTCAGGGAAGAGACTGACTTTCCTTTTGCACAGGGGAGAGCACTTTGAAGATAAAAATTGTTAGAGCAGTGCTAAGTATTGTGTAGCCTCGGAAGAACGTGTTATCAGCTTACAAAGCCACTTTGAAAAGTAGCATACACTCAAAGGCACTGACATCTGTCTGTAAAAAGGAGAAAAAAAAAAAAAGAAAAAAAAAAAAAAAAGAAGTGTAGGTGGGATTTACTGTCTGCTATATAACTTTCTCCTAGACCTTGACTGCATGAAACATACTGTGAGCAAGGCAGAGTTTTTCGCAGTAACAACTGCTCTCGATGAAACTTGTTTTTAAGGATTCTGTAGCAGCACAGGGATGCCAAAGCTTTTTGCATTCAGATTCAAAATACCTCCCTAGGTCACAGCTGATAGCTCAGCCTGCACAAGGATGTGATTCAGCAGATCAAGGTTTACTAACCAACAGCTGATTTTCAGGTGACCCCACCTCTTCTCAGAAATTATATTCTTAGGGAGTTGGGGGATTTTTTGGTTTTTTGTTTGGTTTTTTTTTTCGTTTTCTCAGTGAGCATCACTGCAGCAAACTGAGTCATTATCACAAACAGAGATTCAGAGCTGGGTACACACTACGTGAAACCCAACCGTTCTGTATCATCTTTATAAGGGAAAATAACTTGTGACTTCTCCCTTCCTGGCTAGACTGCCTTTCTAAAAGGCTACAGGGAACTCCAGGGATGCCTGGTATTTCTTCAGTCATGGGTATCATTTTGCAGTTTTCTGGCTAGTGTGAGACAAGCACTGGAAGAATTGGAAATATTTATCCACCTTCTGGAGGAGCTGCCCTACCTGCCCTGAATCTACCATTCCTGACCATGTCTGTACCATAGCCAGTTTCACGGACCCACACACCCAGGTTCAAACTACAGAAAAAAATCCTGCCTGTACTTTCAAAGCACAGGGAGGCTGAGCAGCTGGGGACTCCCCTGGAGGGCGAGATAGTTTTGCAAGGTCCTAGAGATGCATCAGTGCCCATAGGACTGAAGAGTGGATGGTGGGCTATCCCGTGAGATCTATGGATCCAGTCAATGATTTCAGACCTTGCCATAGTGCCACATGGTGCAGGTGAAGCTGTCTGGGGCACCTAGCTCTGCTCCCAAGTCCAGGAGCAACCCTCTGAGCTGGTGACTTGCTCCACCATGTAACAGATTCTCACTTGGACAAAACTGATGAGTCTGCAGGACTAAAAGCAAACAAACCTGATGCCTGGAAGCAAACAGACTCCTGCCTTTCCCCTAACATCCAAGACTCCAATTCTGCGAATTCATCTTCCTGAACTGCTCAGGAGCATGTGACAAACTGACCTTGCAGATGGGCCATGGGATAGGGATCCATGGGACAGCTTGGGAAGCCACTGCAGCAAAACTAAATACTTCTTCCCCATGCCTGTGGACCACAGTCCTGCACCTCCTGTGGGTGCATGAAGTCCAGCTGTTCCTCCTACTCTAAGAGTTACTTATGCATCTGCTAGGGGGCTATTCCACCTAATTAAACTGGGGGTTCCTTATACAGCTGTTTTAGAACAGCATCCACTTGTAATTATTCTTCCCCTGCCCCTGAGGGAACCTGTCCTCCTAGCTCAGGTATGTGAATATCCCCCAAACACATACGTGTTTTTACTCCTCCTCATTCCTATTCAAGGACTGAACACATCCAGAGACACCCTTTCTCTTCACTACAGCACTAGTAGAGAGGGGCTCAATATGTTGGAGTCACTCTGAAGAGAGCCTCTTTTAGCAGATCTCTCCAAAATTAGCCATGGACAGCCTATAAATGTGTGCTGAGGCTCTGTTGCAGGTGGGAACATGGAGCATCACCTTAAAAACAGTAGTAGGCAATGAGACAAGCACTGAGCTCACTGGGTATCTTGACTACACGGGGGCGGCGTGCACCAGCCACCGCTCCTCTGCTGTCATGTGCTGCCAGTGGTACCCCTGTGGCTGTGGAGGTCTTTGGGTGTGGAGGAGGAGAAGGGCTTGCAAGAAGACACCACGAGGCCAAGCTTCCTCTGCTACACCACCCCGTAGCCTGTGGCTCATAGTTACCCCAGCTGTCTCCCCACCTCCAAAAAGCTCATAGGATCATAGAATCACAGAATGGTTTGGGTTGGAAGGGACCTTAAAGATTATTGAGTTCAACCCCCTGCCACGGACCCCTGCAGAATGCCCCGTGTTACCGATCTCCACTTGGACATCAAGCCGTTGACCACAACTCTTTGAGTGCAACCATTCAGACAGTTCCTTTTCCATCAAGTGGTCCTTCCATCAAAACTATGTCTCTCCAATTTAGAGACAAGGATGTCTTTCAGGACAGCGTCAAATGCTTTGCACAAGTCCAGGTAGATGATGTCAGTTGCTCTTCCCTTATCCATCAATGCTGTGACCCCATCATAGAAGGCCAGTAAATTTGTCAGGCATGATTTGCCCTTAGTGAAACCATGTTGGCTATCACCAATCATCCCTTATTTTCCGTGTGCCTTAACATAGTTTCCAGGAGGATCTGATCTGTGATCTTGCCAGCCACAGAGGTGAGATGACCAGCCTGTAGTTCCCCAGGTCTTTCTTATTTCCCTTTTTAAAGATGGGGGTTATGTTTCCCCTTTTCCAGTCAGTGGGAACTTCACCGGGCTGACACTACTTCTCAAATATGACAGATAGTGGCTTAGCAATTTGCAGAGAATTGCATAAATTCATCCACGTACAGGAACATAAGGAAATTAGATGTAAAATAAGGGCAAACACCTCAAGCCATAAGCTCTTGGCTAAACAGCAGCCAACCAGTTATTATTGTTGTGGTTGTTATTATTTTAGTCTCAAGGCTTCCATTCAAAGCAAACCTGGGGCACGACAAGACCAGAACCTGTGAAACCGCTCACCTCGGTGATTTGTTTTCTGAGGACAACCTCACGAGTAAATTTTGGTCTCAGAAGAAAAGACTGAACATTTCTCCCACCTGGCAAATCCTACCCTCTAGGAACTGGTTTTCTGTACATGCAGCAGCAAATCTGCCTAATCCCAGCTCACATTTAACTCATGACTTGCTACAGACAAGCCTTTGCAGCCTCTCAGAGTCACTCCTTTCCCACCTTTGCTGAGAAGGATCCTTCAGAGACATCACAGTGTCCATTTAATGACATTAGGTTTTCAGAGCACCACTACCTGCAGGTGACAGCTGGACTCCCAACTGCTCTTTTAGTTCACCTTCTGAACTCAATGCTTGTTTTATTTTTTCCCAATAAAAAGCAGGTTTCATGGGGTACTTCCCAGATGAAAACCCCAAAGCACCTTACAGAAGGTCAGTAGCAGTACATCATCTTACCAAAGGAAAAGTGCAGCACAGAGAGGGCTGAAACCCCAGCCCGCAACACCAGAGTCCCAGCTAAACACAGCCAGCTGTGGGCCACAATATTGTCCATTGGTTTCAGCCACCCATACTACTGCCCCACAAGGTGACCGTATGTTCAGGATTACCATAGGATGTCCCCATGCCCCAGAAGACACTTTCAGGATGTCTTAAATGTTCTCCAGGATATATAGGCACACTTTCAGGTTTTTTTCTCTTTGTTCAGATGCTATTGCTGCACCACACTGACTCCATGTGGTGCTGGCTGAGGGAAAACTATCCAGGAGATGGAAGGATGGTTGTGATGGACAGTGTTCAGATGGAAAAGACCAGTGAGCAGCAATGTTCACATCAGACTCATTTCCTTTACTCAGAGCATATGTTCACGACACTTACTGAGCATTTTCAACTCAGTTAAATGGGGGGGGGGGGAAAATCACAGTTTTGTAAAATGCTCACTAGCTCCTATTGGGAGGTAAGCTGGGACTTGTGACACAAAAGTGGTTTGAAGGGTTGCTTCTAGATTGTTTATGCAGTCATAGTCTGTGTGTTTACAGCCCAAATGACTTTTGAACCCAGTGGTCACTTCCCACCAAGTATGAAACAGATGGAGCATTCCCAAAGCTAAGCAGTTCCTCCAAGTTTCATAAAAACAGGCATCCAGATAGAGGAGAGAGCCCCAAGCAGAAGGAAGGGTGAACACTCCCGGCCAGTATTAGATATTAGAGAAGTCAAATAGAGACATACACACATACGAACACATACAGCTTCCAGTGCCCCAGCTGATGGAAAATCCTGACTTTGTCCCTGTGCCAGAAAATCCAAACATCAGACATGAACCCTGGAAACGAGGCTGCTTTGATCCTGCCGCAGGCTGAATCGCTGATCTCCTGTGGAATTTGCCCTCCTAAGGCTGGAACAAAGAAGACAGATGAATGAGAGGAGGCAGGACAGCCACCTCCCATCATTCTGCCCGAGTCCTCCCTCACCTCTCTGCTCACCTTGTCATTTGCTTGCCATATCCACGCTGCAAACACCACTTCACTTAACCCATGGTTGCATTTCATGGACTAAAGCAGACACCATGGTGGGAAGCCCTGAAAGGACAGAGTCTTCCTGCAGTAACACCTGCAGACAAGCTAACAGCATCCTTGGAGATGCTAATGAAACATATCCTGTCAAGGGGGGTAATCCTAAGAGCTACAGAATTGCTAGGGAGCAGAAGTCCATTGTTTGGTTCAAGGGGAAAACCAGCTTTTCTCCCAAGCTGAGAAGAAAGTATTACACCAGCCAAGAAGATTTTGCAATGGGTCAAAGCCCCCAGCGTGAACCCCTGTGCTTGCCCCGATGCATCTTGTGCCCCAAAGCATCAGGAGGTGGAGATGAGCTAGCATGGATCCAGCAACAGAAACACTTCTAAAACTGCCACAAAGTTACAGAGATGAGAGAGGGAGTGCTAAGGAGGCTTAAGTTCTCCTTTTCACCATATTTGCACTACTGCATGTCCCCATGATGTGGCAACAGTCCCATGGACATGACCTGCCCCCATTTCACATTGGAGTTGTGGCCATCCCCAGCCTGAGCTGCAGGAATCCACGGGGGCCAAAGCCTGGGGGTGCTTTTCTGTAGCCCCTTCCAATCTTCACACTGGGAGCTCAAAATAGAGCCATAATCCCCATACTTCCTTTGTCTATAAAACACCAGGGACTTGCAAAATACTGAGCACACTAATAAATAGTCCTACTCTTAGCACAGTATTTTGTGACAACCCTGAGAAGCCAAAAAAAGTACTGTCCCATTACTCATGGTGCTTTGGAAACCCAGTCAGTGACAGCTTCTGCTGCAAAGACCTGCAGCAGTGGTTTTACACGACTTCATCCCCACCTCTCTGCAGGCCACCATCTATCCAGCTGGTGGGCATCACTGCTCCCAGATTACTATTCTTAATTTAGAGATTCTCTTCGGACATTTTGACTGCTATGGCCTGATGCTCACGTGCTCATGGGAGTCAGCAGTCCTCAGAGAGGGTGAAATTCAGCTCCTCCAGTCGCACCCAGTTTCTCTCTCACACTGTCTTTTCTTCCCTTCCTGATTCATTTAAAATCAGCTATGAAAAATGTCACTGGTTTCTAGGAAAAACGTGGGTCTGTCCGAGGCAAAAGTCAACCCTTTAATTTAAAACAGTTGAGGGGAGACAATTCGGTGAAGCTGCTCAGCTAATGCACAAACAGTTTGTAATTACAGCAGCAGGCTGGGAAAACAGGACCTACCTAGGGAATATTCTTATTAAATAAAGCAGAATTCTGTCACCTTCTTAATCATGAAATATTGATGAAACTGTAAGCAGCCCCTCTGAGGTTTTAGCCTTTGCCCTCTCCTTGTGTGTGTATGTGTCCACACAAAGACGAAGAGGAAAAAAAAAACCCTCAAAGCCTACCCGTGGAGCTACAGAATACTAACCACGCTGCTCTGTACCAGTGGATTTTGCTGAGCTTGCATGGGCATATGGATTGAAGAAATAAAAATTCTGCACTTGGCACAACTAGAAACTTCTTTTAGACTGAATGAGTAATAGAGGGGTGATTAATAAGCGGTAAATAAGAAAGGACATATTAAAGGAAGGACTGTCCCATAAATCAGCAGAAGAAAAGCCAAGTGTTATTCCTTACCCTGAGCCCCTCCACATGTTTTAGAGGCAGTAGAGGGATAATGAACTCCAAGTATCCTGGAGTGTCAGATCGTCCTCTGGCCTCATGAAGCTATGCTTGCAGCTCTGGTGCGTGTTCCTGGGTCAAACAGCAGCTGACAATGGCAAAACAAGCTTTGGGATGACCCATCCTCACAAGCCCAAAGCCAACCACGGCAGCGAGAGGTTTGGGTTGCTGGAGCTCTGAGCATCAGTATTCTCCTTTGGGAAGCCTAGGAGTGCTGGAGAAAGCAGCACCCAAGACATGGCAACCTGTGAACTCAAGCTGGATGAACTCAATATTCATCAATATCCACACCTGGGGACAGTCGGAGCTGGGAAGAGACCCCCAGAGGTCTTTGGTCTCAGACGGTACCTGAGATGCTACAGAATGAAGCTTCACACCACCTTTGAGGTGCCAAAAACCTGCTAGCGGCTCAGCAGAGGAGCAGGTTAGCTTCAGGCAGCGGGACAGGCAGTACCATACCCTTTGCACCATCTAGGTTCTAGGTCATGTCTGGGCACTGCTGGTTTTGGCCACCAATTTGCTGAAGGGTCTCAGCAACAGGAGCCCAGAAAAGCCCTGAGGGGGAAGAGCCAGGGACTATGAATAATGTGAGTGAAACCAAGAAGTTTAGGGAAGAAAAATCAAAGGCAAATTTTCATCCCTTCACACTTCTCTATGCAGTGGGAAGGGACAGAAACTCTTTTCAAACCAAAACAACCATGCCCCACTTCCCTTCCACTTCTGTGACTCAGCTCCATGGTCCTACACAAGACAAATAAATAAAGAGAAATGGGAGCTTCCCAGAAGGAGAGAGACATTGGGAACCAAAAACGAGAACTGGGAGACCAGTACATCCCCAATAACAAATCCCTAAAAAGCAGACACTCAGCTGAACCTGACTTTTTTATCCTTTCAGCAAGGGGTGGATGAATGGGGCTAGGGAGAGAAAAATAGGTGGAAAAGAAGAACTGACCACAAGGATCAGCCAGGAATAGTAGTCATAACGTGAGGATATCGAGACTTTCCTGGTAAGAAAATGTCTCAGTTGGGAGGAACTGGAAAAAGGGAGCAGGGCCAGGCTGGCTGGAAAGCAAAGGAAGGAAGGATCAAAGCACTGGAGGAGGAAGGAGGACAAAGACAGGGAGGCTGCAATAGCTTAGAGAGGGGGAGATGCATCAAGCAGCAGGGGAGCCTTCTCTCTGCCCACTTCTGTAATGGGGCCTTTGTTCTGCTCCTTTCATGTTCACGCACATCCTGGTCCATAAGGGCAGCCGACAGGAGCTGAATCAATCACTCGCTGGTCCCAGAGGAGGGCAGGGCGTGATTGATTTGCTCTCCCTGATGGTTGGCTCTGAAAGGACACACTCTCATTACAGTTAGTTGCTGGGACCTGGTTCTTTGCTCTAGGTCTAAATGCTGCAAACCCTCCCTTCTCCACCATGTGCTGATTCACTACCCTGGCTTCATTTCAAGTGCCTGAGAAAGCTGTGAAAAAATAAATAAATCCACATAAAAGAAAAGAAAATAAAATAAAATATTT
>NW_010105179.1:8844-15293 GCF_000699245.1 Pterocles gutturalis | reverse complement strand
GGTGGTGGTCCTGACACCAAGACACACGTCTACAACACACGATTTTGATCCTCATCAAACTCAGTGATAAAGAAAAAAACACTTTTGACACAGTTACAAGTTAGTAGGAGTGATTAAACAACATGAATATGAACAACATAGAACCACATGAATTGGATCTGTTCCCAGATATCTGTACTAATGTGACCATAACCTCATCACCATCTACTTCCTCTAAATATAGGTAATTAATTTATTCTGAAGGAGTTACAACTGACTGGGAACTGAGAATATAATCTATCTGGCCTGCTAAAAGCTCTGTCTAGTCCAGTCCTATGCCTCCATCAAAGAGCAGCATCGGTTAAATGTGGGAGTACCTCCTGGCAACAAATGTCAGACAAACTGTGCCTCCACATTGAGTTCATACATGATCCTTAAGAGTCAGCAATTGGTGTCAAGCATGAAAATCAGATTTTAGAGCTTTTCCAGAAACGTATTTATCTTTCATTATAACAGTTCAAGGTATTAACTGTAGCCTTGTAAATGACCAGGCTCAAAAGCTTGAGTGCTTACAAATCATTTTTATGCTAGACAGATGGAAAAAAAAAGACAGAAATTCAAATTTTAAATCAGCATATTTTTAAATGTCTTATAACTCAAAATATCTGACAATGAGCCTTTGGACTTTGCAGAAATATTTCCTTTCTTTCACAGGAAATGTGGCAATTTTTGGGTCAAGTTAAGGTGGCAATTCAGGAAAGCATCACTGTTCAAAAAGGATGTAAGCATATGCTTAACTTGAAGCATGCACTTGAGTCTCTTTGACTTAATGATAGGATCTAAGCACATATTTACACTTATGCACATGTCTGAGTGCTTTCCTCCATAGAGACAGATTTAAGCTTGTGCTTCAGTGCTTTCACTGTCTAATTTTCCAAGACAAAGCTACAGGTAGAGATAAAATAGTGGTTAAAATGCAAGCTGCTTCCCAGGCTAAGTGCATATAGACAATCAACCTCTGCAAAATTATATGCAAACATAAAGGTGCACAGCTCATTAGCTGGGCACTGAGAGGGAGAAGGACAATGAGCCTTTGAACTGTGGTCCCAGCTCCCAGAAATTACAAGAGCTGGGTCTTTTAGCTGACTGAAGAGGTGATGGGAGAACTAACACCAGACTTACAGCCACCTTGACTGAATTTGAGGTTAAAGCAAGAAAGGAAAAGGCATTTATTTGGATTTGACTTAAGCCCAGGACAAGATAGGCATTATATGGGGCAAATAACCCCAGGTTATCAGTGGCTGCTGTGGTTCTGACTACCTTTGAAAAAAGTGTGGGGTCATGGCAGTGGGACAAGCAGGAGAGGGTGATGTCAGCAAAGAGCTCAATGCTAATTTTCTGTTTCACTGGGACTTTGAAATACCTTCAATAATATGGAGTAACATATTCCCACAGGAAGATTCACAACACATCTGTATTTTGTCAAAATAAAGGAAGAACAAATATTAGAGCATCTGGTAATTTGGAGATTTTTTTCTCCTCCTCCTCCCCCCACCCAAATATGTAGAAAAGTCAAAATACCTAGAATGTAAAGTTCTTCTTTGTTCATAAAATTGTTAATGTGTATCAATTTTGTGGCATTTCTCCTGCACTTTACTGTTAACCGCAATAACTGACTGAAGACGCGACTGAGTGTACTGGGGAATCAAGGTGACATATATAATGTAGACTTCTTATTGATGTGTCTCCAGAAGTGTTGGGACTCAGAAATTTCTCCTCTCAGACATGCAGACACAGTCAGTGCAGACACACATTATTAACAAACAGTTCTATAACCTACTCCTTCAGGCTACAGGGAAAATAAAATACCCTATGCAAACTCCCTGCATTGACACAAATAAATTTTGTCAACTGAATCATGTGTAAAAGTGACACATAAATTAACCTGAGGTAGCTAAAGTGGATGAGAAAGCAAACTGCTGGGATAGGTCGGGAAAGTATGTGCTCTGAACCATCATAGCAATTCAGCACAACTGCTAGTAGTATTTGTAAGATGGGCTGCAAAAATTCCTCAGACAAGTTTTAAACTGGCTTTTGTTGCAGAATTTGAAGGGCGGCAGTAGCAACGTTACTTCCTTCTCATAACCAGGCCTCACCACCCAGATTAGGGATGGAGTGAAATTTCTGCTGCTCCTGTACGTTGGCCATGTAAAAGACAACTACATCAGCACAGAGCAGCTGTCTTTGATATGCCTTTTTGGAATCCAGGAATCAAGTGAGGAGTTATTTGGCATGAATTGACTTATTATTGTTAGTATTCTATAATTTATTAGCTATTGTTTGTAATAGCGTCTGTCATTTTTCAGTATTTTCGTAGTACTTATTCTGCAAGCGACATGGAAGGAATTAATTGTTTTCTAGTAGAGCTATAGGTATAAACAGATACAGATATAAGACTGACAAGATCTCTTAAAGATATTTCCCTACCTAGCACAGTTTTCTAGGTGTAATCTTGTATGTATTCAAACTAGAAAGATGTCTCCCCAAAGAGCACAGTACAATAATCCTAAAGCTTGGTTCATTAAGGAAGGCTGGACTGGAAAGACTTTGGGGTAATATAAGAAAAAGATAGTACAGTATTAAAAAAAAGTGTACATGTAGAGCAGCTTCAACTGAACAATTAAATACATATTGAGAATTTTTCTCATAATGTTATTATATAGTCTGTAGCACATCCTACTAGTACTAGAGAACATTCGCTTCTGAAAATAGGCATTTTTGCTACCACGAATCATAGCTGAGCTGCAGGCCAATATCAGTATTTTAGATGAAACAAAAAAATCACATAAATACAGAAAATGCCATGAAACCAAAGAGTGTATGAAAGCTAAAATATATAAACCGCATTAAATACATTCCCTTTAAAAACTGTCATTTTTCATAACCATCAACAAATCAGGCTGAGATGTAATATGTAGCAATAACTGGCCAGTCTTGACTCAGTGCACCACTCAGACGCTTCACAGCTAGACAAAAATAACATAAGATTATTTTAAAGGATAAACAGATCATTAAAATGAGCTGGTGATGACTGTTCACCTTAAAACCACATTTTCATACTTAAGTCTGTGTTCTAAGTGTATCTGGGATTAACCTGAGTCAACAGGGTAGCATATGAAAGACAGCAAAGCAATAATCCTGTGACTACATTCACTAAAGGAGGCTACACTGGTGAGGATTTCTCAATAGCAAGCTATAGTATAAAGTCAAAAGTATAGATATGCAGTGATCTAAACTGAGTTATTCAAGAAATTTGACTACTGGACTTGACAGAGACTCATTTATTTTTATATAAATTGTGCCAGTACACTTATATCCTACATTGTTAGTGACAAGGTTGTGAGAAGAAAAAGATATGTAAACCAGACTTTAGACAAGACTTTTGGATAAAATAGCCAACAGGGACAGGGAACCATCTGGAACAAGATGGTACCTTTAACAGCACCTCTTTCTAAGGCTCAATGTCCTATTCTGTGCAACTAACAGACATCTTCCACTACCATACACTGGCAGCCCAGAATCGTCCCTGATACCAGAAGCATCCCAGCTACAGTACCATGTGCCTTTGCTCGGGTTTATCTGCTTGGTGCAAAAGCAGTGCACACACATTTTCAGTTTTCTTGAGTGTGAGCTATTATCCAAGGGTTGGGGTAACCACATGTGCACAATGCCATGAATTAAAAAAAGAATGATCACCATTCCACTGTGCTATGTTCTTACCTCCTGATGCACACTGTCACTTCACATGCATGTCACTTAAGAGTCTCTTGCCACTTTTTGGACTACTATGTTGTTTGAAGTTACTGCTGGATACAGTCTGAAGAGATCACTCCACGAGAGTGGAGAGAATTCAGACAACTTCAAGAGCAGTGTAAGAAAAAGGCTCCTCCACATAATTATTTCAGATAAAAACTTAAGCTACAGTTCTTGGGGAAGTTCCTTTCTCATCTATCTAACTAAGGAGATTAAGATGTCTATCCACCTAAATTAAGTATGTAAGTATCTCAAACCTAAAAAAAAAAAAAAAAAAAAAAAAACAAAAAAAAAAAAAAAAAAAAAACCCCCCCCCCCCCTCCCTTTTTTCCACATGAGAAGTTTTTGTTGTTATCCTATTCCATAGACAGGTGGAGACTAAAACTTCATAAGACATACAGCACTACATGCTGTCCTTGGGTGCTTGCCTCTCAGACCAGGATGTACAGCTTGCTTTGCCTAATTTTTTCATTTATACTTTTTTCTGGACACACAGCCACCTCAGTACACCATGTCTATGCTTCAGTTAAATGAGTGATGGTCATATCAGCTCTGAACTGGAAAAGGCAGGGGTGCACTGGTGTGGCACTGCACTGGAGGAAACACCCCCTGGGAAAAGGAAGGCGTATCACTCAGGAGGACAGGCTGCTACTGCACTCGTATCAGACACTGAGACCAGAAACACATTAATATTGCCATGACATGTGAACACGCTTGTTCCTATCAGCATTAGCTTCGAAACCTAGATCACACTCCAGTGCACAGGTAACACAAGATCCTACACTCCTAACACCTAACTGACAGTCTGCTGCATGTGGGTGGACAGGGACGCTACTCAGGCATTCACCACTACAAGCTTCCAGGTTTATTTTCTAAGGCTAAAAGATTAGCCTCAGAAACTTCACAAACTACTAACTGGGGCAAAGTGTTCTGTATAGGTGAATTTCATTTTTTTCTACCAGACACCTCTTATGTGATCTTAGAGCATATTTTAATATATCATTGCAAAACAAGTCATACAATTTTCATTTTTTCACTGCTCCAGTAACCTGAGCTTTGCATCAGCTTTTGGCACTGAAAGTGGGTTTGGATGACAAAGCAATGTCTGCAGTGAAACATGTTTTCATTCCAGTATGTCATTTTTTGTGTGAATAAAACCTTTGCTAGCAGATGCTGGAGTGCTCAGTGTTTAAGGTAACATTGCTGTGAGCAAGAGTGAATGGAAGCATATGGAATTCAATTGAGTTATTCATAAGGTGCCACCACAACAAACTAAGCAGGCCACCTGCTGTTTCACTGCCTCAAGAGGCTCTTCTCTACAACTCATTTTAAAGCAATTTGGTGGCAAGGCTGGCACTGAAGTCAGATTATAAACTGGAAATTCAGCAAAATCCTCACCAGGGTTGTGCACGGAAGAGTGTTTACATGCATACATTCTTCTGTTTCTGTTTTACATACATGTTGCCTGTACAATTCAGCAACACTGCCTTACTGCTTTAGAGTAATACAGCATGCAAAAATAAAACAATTCAGCAATTAGAGTTCCTACAGCAAAATCACCTCAGTCACTTTGCGAATCCTGCACATTTTACAATATGCATCAGACAGTAAAGTAATACAGCTAACAAGGCACCAAACATCTCTAACAAGGAAAGCAGTATTTGATTGTGTTGCACTACACAGGACAGATGTCCTTTAGCTTCTCCATCTAACCTCCGTGCTCCAGGTATTATCATCCTCTGCTTTTTGTGGGTTTCCTCAGTCTGTTTGTAGCTGGGCTGGGGGCTCAGGGCAGAGAAGGGAATCTGACAAAGACTTTAGGATTTCCTCAGTCCCCTTCCATGCCACGACAGTTTCCTCTAATCTCTCGAACCCCATGTCTGAACACCTTCTTCCAGGCCTCCAGAATCATAGAATCATAGAGTCATAGAATGGTTTGTGTTGGAAGGGACCTTAAAGATCATCTAGTTCCAACCCCCTTGCCATGGGCAGGGACACCTCCCACTAGACCTGGTTGCTCAAAGCCCCATCCAGCCTGGCCTTGAACACTTCATCACCTCAAAAGGACGCATACAGACAGAAAATGCTGCTCTGTCATATACATCAGCCTCTCAAAATGTAGCAGAGGCTCACAGATGAACTTAAGCCATGGTTTATCTTCAGCCATGGTTCACTAAGATCCCTAGGTATGTCACCAGTTTTAGGCTTTTGCTTGAGTGCCTTGCGTAATGGAGGCCCTAGCTACCCCCAGCCCTTCATTGCAAGCTTAAGACTTGAGCATAAAAGACATCTCAGCAGCCCTAGGGAGGCCTACACTATTTTTAACCACCTGGATGAAGTCAGACTCTTCTCTGCTCCCTCAGCTGTTCCTTGTCCCCACCCATCCCACCCACCTCATGACACGCACATTTCTCAGCTCTTGCATGCTTCCCTGCCTTTCACTTCCCACCTCTTCCTCCAAGAACCTGCTCCTCATGTTTATTTATTCTCCCCACCTTCTTTGCTGTTTAGGCACTTGTATAAAAAAACAACAAAACAAAACAAAAACAAAAAGACCCGCAGAAAATAAAAAACAACAGTGGATTAAGCGCATGGGAGAGTGAGTGCCTCTGCTTTCAAGCCGGTGGCCTGTCCCCATGCCAAGGCTGCCATCCTGT
>NW_010105179.1:0-8755 GCF_000699245.1 Pterocles gutturalis | reverse complement strand
CACACAAACTGCAGGCTTCAAAAGATTTCAAGCAGAGCAATGGTGTGACTGAGCTCCCAACTAGTGTACTCTAATAGTATTTTTCCTCTTAATTATTAGCAACCTATAGGAAAACATTGCTATATTCATAGCAGTAAGAAAGGCTGCTCCAACCAGCCAAAGCCAGCCCCCAAACTCCCCTTTATTTGTGCTGGAGTGCATTGTATCGTTCGGTGTGGTTATCACTGTCCAAGGAAATGTTTTATTTTCTACTGTGTGTTGTATTTTTTCATATCTTTAGCTGGACTATTACAGTCTCATGCTGGGCTGTCAAAACAACTCAATCTATGCTGACTAGCTACAGAGAAACCTATAGTTTCCATCCCGTGCCTCCAGAGTAACAGTTCAAACAGGGAAACATCAGGGACTGTGATCTGAATATCAGAGAGTCATCAGGATTAGAATCCTTAAAAAAGACTTCTATGGGTAATAAATTATTCATAGCTTCAAACTATCTTAGATAATTAAAATAACCTGCTTTCAGCAGATATGCCATCTACTACAATGCCCCCCCCCCCATACATCTGATTGACGCTATCTCTTTCAGATAGCTGCATCCACTCTGTGTTTATACATTTGATAGGTACAATATGCATACCCTGTGCTGTATTATTCACTTGTGTCTGTCTGTGTGCACATAAAACCCATACAAGCAAAAACTCCTATTGTGCTAGCAGGCTGACAGCAAGCATACTAAAATACAACAGGTTGGATTTAACCTAACATGCCAAAAAAAAACAGCATGTCATGTAGATTAATGTCCATAGCAGCCAGAGTGCAGGGAATAAACAACAATTGCTATGATGGGGAGAAAGAGGCAAGTAAAATCCTCTGTTCCATGAGGAAGCTGACACCAAGTATGCTACAATACCTACTGACAATAACGTGAAGATAGATTTCTTCATTGAGGTGATGTCAAATTACAGTGAGATTTGGCTTGATGTTCCCTGAAGTCTGTTGAAATATACTCACTGTGGTTTTACTTTTTCCCCATTCTCTTTGCAAACAGCTCTCAAAAGACATGTTATTTGCAAATGACTGTGTGCCAAGGGTGACAATACTGTAGCACATTGCTCCTCAGCAATTTGAGACATCATTTACTAAGCCAGGAAAACAGAGGGAGGGATATATATATATCTCCAAATCATGGTCCTGAACTTTTGACTTGGAGAAAATGTTAAAAATTAGGAAGTCTCTTAAATTCCTAAGGGAAGCACAGAAATTTCAGTTTGGAAGAGTGAAAATTTACTACAGATAAGAAATAGTCAAATATTTTAATATCATTCTGTGTTATGCAACCCTCAAAACTCTTATCGCTTTCATTCTTAAGCATCTATAAAAAGAGAAGCTCTACAATAAAATTAAATCAAATCACTCTGTGCTGTGTGGAGCCAAGTGAAAGTATTGGTTGAAATGTGTAGGTCATAAGGTGTTTGCAGACAGAAAGAAATCATAATTAATTTAAATTACACGCTTACATCAACTGAAATTACCCACTTACACCATATATGCTTTTCTCCTGACTATCTCAAGCAGCTTATGAAGAAGGGTTTTTTTTAATTGATTGGCTAAACCTCTTCCATTTGTTACTCATTAGGTTATACTGGCTTCTTATACCATATGGTGATGTCGTAGGTCTAAAGAATAGTAATTCATGCCCTTTTGTTGAGATCTAACCGTTTGAGCAAGATGGCAAAGAAAGGACTCAAAAAAGGCAAAGCAGAACATGATTCTCAAAAAAATAGGATATATTCAGTGTATATAAAGTTTATCTTTCCTAATTCTCTGCCTTTTGTTTCACAAAGAGGAAATAGCTCTAACTTCTAAAGGGAGGAGTAGGCTCTGCTTCCTATTTCTCTGCAAGTGAACGGGTAAAAGACTATCAATAAAGAAGAGCAAAGAGCATTGAAATCTGCCTTCCAACCTGATAGAAAAGAAAAAAACAACCCAAGAAAAATATAGAACAAGAAAAATTTTATTTTCTTGACAAAAATAAGTTACAGCAAAGAAGCAGCAGTTGGAAACAGGGAGGTTGGATTTAACCTAGCTAGTCACTGGAACAATGTATCACATAGACAAGGGTCCATAGTGGCCAGGGTCCAGGGAATAAATAACAGCTGCTATGATGAGGAGAAAGAGACAAGTTTTTTGTTATGTGTTTGAGTACAGGACTGAAGAGCTGCCTACTCTCTTAGTGTCAAGGCTATGTGTTGTCCATTATAACTAGATATCACCTCTACGTAATAGAATAAAAAGGAAAGTCCTCATGCAAGTACAGTAATACATCTGAAATACATTGTCCTTGTGTGAGCTTTAACATTGTTGAGGCTCCTCTCAGTTCTTTAATGTAGGAAATAAAAAACAGTGGTAAGAGCATCCTTTGAAAGAAATGAAAGACTAGGCTGCAAGGAACTTTGAACTTGCTACAAGATGAAGACTGTGCTGTTCTGCTACTCTGAACTGTTTGTGTGACAACAGTGAGTGTCAGAAATATTACAAGATTATTTAATACATACCACCATAAATCAAGGTCATGTTTGATCTCTGTTCCCAACTTTCAATGGCTTCAAATTATGGGCCAGATCATTAAGTTAGCTGACTTACTCACCCTTTCTTGCTATTAATACAGAACTCATCCTGGAGATTTTCTGCATGGTTGTACGGGTAACCTGGATTTATGTAGACCTCAGGCAGTTCAAAGTTGGAATGTGCTACAAGTGGTGCAACAAGCAGTGACTAAAGCTTATTGGCATGGAAAACTGTTCATCTTTCTTTGCATTATTCTGAAACACTGCCCGCTGCATAATACACTGTAGATGTGGTATCTGTAAATTAAAGTCCATTATTTGCATGTTGAGAGATCGAGGGACAGCCAACATTTCATACGTCTTGGAGATAAATTTTTTCCCCGGATGCATACAGCCTGTCTCACTACTGCCTTCTGCTCTGAGCATGAAAAATGATATAAAATAAGCTGACATACACCTCAAGGAGTCCTTTACCTCATCCTCCTACCCCAAGACCAAATCACTTATAAACTATTTCTTTACTACCAAATATTTGTCTAATCCTCTCTTAAAGACCATCAATGAAAAAGTTTTGGACCTCTTTCCAGAAAATTTATTCTCATGCTTAACGATCCTGACCATTTACAGGCTTTGATTAATACATAACCTTAATCTTCCTTGCTGAAAACCAACGCCATATTTCTGACATACTGTGCACAGAGAACAGTTTTTCCCTTTCTGTTTATATCAATCTTTTTTTCATGTTTCATGTCATATAAACAGGTGCTTTCCATCCCAGGCCTTCCTTCTCTTGACTGAACTACTCCCACATGTTCTGTCCTTGGTCACACAACACATCCTTCAGTCTCTGGAGTCTCTCACATTGGACCACCTCTTTCAGCAAGTACAGTATCTAAAACTGGACACCATGTTTTCATCTGAGGCTGTTTGTCTGATGTGGCAATGTTCTAACATTGCATACGTGACTACATAATCAGTAGCAATCCCTGTTTCTCTTGCATCCCCAAGTTTTGTTTAACTTTATTTAACTTTACAATCATTGACTCTAGAAAGAGGATAACAAGTTGTTATGTCAATGTAGCAAGCCTAAACAACAGGAAATGTTAAAAACACATCTTCTGATTCCATTTCCAAACTCCGTCAAGCTTCTAAGCAAGGTTGAAGGGACAGTGGTCCAGGTTAAGGGACAGGCACAGTAATAGAACACGATTCATTATCACAGGGCCAGACAGAGGCAAAATGAGTCAATGCAGCAGAATGAGAGCAAGAGTACTTTTCCAGGTGTGTCAGTTGTGTGTGCACCAACAGACTCGCTCTCCTCAAAGAGCATTTGGATGCAGTTGTATAGGTATTCTCTAGAGCTCTGGTAACTTTTGTGTAACGTCAGTGATAAAAACTTCTGACAAAAATGGCAAATGCTCAGAGCAAACTATGGACAATGGCAGGCACACAGGAGTCTCTGACTGGGGAGGAGAGGAATGGCGGGGAGCCTGCCATTCAGCAATAAAACAGATCATTTCTGAGAAATCAAAGGCTACAGTCAGATAGGTGCTTTCCAAAACACCCTGGACAACTACAGTTTAGTGGTGGCACTAAGGAAACAACACCGCTCTCCCCAAGGCAAGGCTCTAACCCTGTAACAATCCCTTTTCAATAGCTCAAAAGCCCTGCAGACCCTCCCTCCCCACACCAGCAAGTGTGTAAGTCCCATTGAAAAATTACTACATCAGAGGCTCAGTTAGAAAGGGGATGAAATGAACTCTCCTGCAGTGCTATAAATATTTAACAAACACAAGAGTTAGTAGGAGTCAATAACATTACTAAGAGCCAGCTTCTAGCCTGCTCAATTCCTCGCCCCATTTGACTGTGTTCAATGGAGTCAGGCATAGCTCAGGTCAGGGCAGAATTTGGCCTCCAGTGTCTCCCTTGAACTTTTTTCTTCTGGCCTTCAGGGCCCCTACCCAGCTGTGTTTGTAGAGCTGGAAGAGAAAAGTTATCACAACAGAAAGAAAAAAAGAAATAAAATAAAATCCAAGTACAACAATGAGAAAAATCAAACATTGCATATTACAGACAATCCATTTGTTAGACTTGGTTAAAACAAGAGGAAGAATCACTGTAATTTACACTTTCTGAGGAAGACTGATAGGCCAGTCACTGGGCAACATATTGCCTTCTTTAAAAACTGCTGGCCTTTCTTGGTTCCCACCTTGTGAAAAAGTTAATGAAGAGCAGACAGTTTTTGTGGCATTTGTGGAAAATAAGCAAGTATCATCCAGAATCCTTGCCTATGAGGCAACGAGATTTAACATGGGAAGTTGTCCAAGAAATCTGTGGCTCCAAATCCACTTAAACCTATAACCTAAGAACTTGCTTAGACTGGAGTTAGCTAGGCAGGCAAAATTTAAGATATGTTTACCAGGACATTTTCACAACACATTGAATGGAATAATTGATAGGCACAGTGCCTTGGAAACTACTACCCCTTGCAGGAATATTAAAAACAACTGTTTTCCTCTGACTTCCTACTAAGCAGCATTATCATGAGGACACCTCTAACCAAGGAGTTTCACATAATAGAAGCTGTTCTTTTGAAAATTTTGTGAACACCTACAGCTGATGTACACAGCCAGAGTAAATCCTGAGTGTTCATCAACTCTCTGACCAGAGTTAAGTGTTGCTGAGCCATTCCACATGTCTCTCAAGTACAACATATTATTCTGAGGGTTAGAAAGAAATCACACAAGGCTGGTTTCTTTTGTGGAAAGACCAAATTGTACCAAATAAAGAGGATTCATAAGAAGTACTCTGATAGCTGCAGGTACAAGTTATAGCAAGGAGAAAAATCCTAGCCAGAATGACTGCTTGTGCAAAACTGTAAGCAGAATATCACAAGCTGGGTTGAAGCTCTTTTGAAAATGTGTCAACCTGCTTTATTCATCTCTCTTTCTCAGATGTGGACTATGTTGCTAATTATGTACTGGACTGCACAGCATTCTACTGAGTAACACACTCAGTTTTCTGACAGCTGTTACTGTACTTTTATGAGACCTTCATCCTTTAGAAGATACTGTGCTATCTCAGTTATATTAAAGCCTTTTTCTCTGAGAACAAAAACTGAAAAAGAGGAATGGGTTGGGCATTTTGATTCTTTTCCTCTAATAGGCTTCTGAAAGCACCAGATCTTGCAAAAACCACTCCCAACAGTTATATTTTCTCCAAGAGGCATACGGTCCTGCAGAATAAAGATCTTCTCTGTCCTCTGTTGATGGGTATGAGTTTTTCAAAGTGCTTTTGTATTGTGTTTAAGGGAAGATTACAATAGCAAACAGGAAGAATAAGTATGTCAGCTGGAAGGCAAAAACAGTCAGTGATCACAAAGCAGGGAGTAGGGATTCTAATCATAAGGATTTTGACAAGTGTAGTCTCACAACTACTCGGTTGTTAAAAAAAAGAGAGACAGTACAGAACTTAAGAATATTTTTCTAGAGGAGAGAAAGAAAGCAGGCAACAATTGTACCCAAACTTGGGGTTAACAGACACAATTTGCAAGGAATCTGTCCATGCAGAAAAATGAGGTGTATAGCAGGACAAATTTCTATTTTGGGGCTCAAGATGAGAAGATTTTTCAAAATCTAAGAGTGAATAAAGTTGACAGACTCTTCACCTCCTTAAATTGTTATTCTTTTTCTTTTAAGAACATGTAACACTATCACAACTCCACTGTAGGTTGGAAGTACCAGAAATAAGAAAGAGAACTCCCAAAGTGGTATTTGTTCTTATATGAGTTCATGAAAACCCAGGTAAAGTTCTTCTTGAGCATCTGAACACATCCATTATTACCCTTTCTACAGGTAATGTAGCCCATCACTATATAAAAAATAATCCAATGTCAAAAGCCAATTAAAAGTCCCATACATCTTGGCTGATTAGATACAAAGGTTAAATACCAAAAGTTGGGCACAATCTGTATGCATTTTACTGAATTCATTCATTTCTGAGTGAAATGTACTTAATATCTTAATTTGAGGTTGATTAATTATCTTAAATAAAATTATCTAAATATCTTAATTTGAGGTTAATTTATATCTTAATTTGAGTGTAAACCATCTAATTTATAGTGAATTTTACCTTAGAATCATACAAATTTTAATCTCTGAAAATTCAGTTAAAATGCTTCGTTGTATTTAAAGTCATTCATTCTTCAGCCTCTTCCTTAATAAAATCAAGACTTATAATAGTCACTGCTTAGTTATTAATAATAACAAGCTAATGATAATGGCATTTAACTCATAACCAGCACATAAATTAAACAGTTTCAAGGCTGTACTTCTATGCTCTGTTACCTTTTTTTCGTTGCTTTTGGTCAGTGTTCATTTACATCTCTCAGCTTTCCAGAGCTATGTTGGCTTATGAAAATTCAATGTTATTATTCAGAAAGTTTCTCTCATCATTAGTAACAAAAGGTAAGTAGTTAAAGTCAAAAAACACCTTTTAATATTCAGGGAACAGTAAGAGAATGAAAATAACAAAACCAAAAAAGAAAAAAAAATACCATTGGAATGGAATAGTAGAATAAAAGCCAATAAAACACCACCACTACAATATGGCATAAAGAGCAGAAAGTGCAAGATGTATATAAAACATCTGCAGCAAAGCCTGTTTTTCAGTGGAGCTTCAGCTTTTGTAAATGTCTGACGATTAGCCCTTGATTGTACAGTATGTTCACCAGGAATTCTTCTGCTGTCTTATTGCAATGAGCAACAACTATAAAAATAACCTGTGACTGATAGAGCTGGAGAAGATGATGGAGAGTGGAACACTAAACACTTGAATTAATAAAGCTGATGAGAAGATGAGTGGTTCAAATTATTGGGATCTTCTTGAGTCAAATGCAGAGATACAACACTGAGGTATACATTGTTAGTTTTGTTAATCATATCTGCCAGCTCAACTCCCTGAAGTCAGATCCTGGTAGGTAATTGGCTTGGTGTAAAACAAAGGGTAGAACATGCCTTTGAAATTCATACAATGGTTGCCTTCAAAATGCTAGTCAGGTACCCGGAGGTCCTTTCCAGGTCTTTATAACAGGATATGAATAACTCTCTTGAAACTCCATAATTGTAGCCTTCTAAACAAACCACTGAGAACTGCCATCATCCCACCAGATTGGAGTGCCACAAAAAGTCTGTTGACCAAATCCATGGAGGTATTTTTTTTGATCTGCTAAAAACTTTGTGAACTGTCTTTGATAATGAGGACACTCATTCTGCTTAAGTGTCTAACCCAGGGTAAACAGGACTCCCATT
This sequence comes from Pterocles gutturalis, assembly GCF_000699245.1. NCBI lineage: Eukaryota > Metazoa > Chordata > Aves > Pterocliformes > Pteroclidae > Pterocles > Pterocles gutturalis. The sequence goes on along the minus strand of NW_010105179.1, from coordinate 879 downwards.
TTGGAGGCTACAAGTGCCCCAAAAGCCTATTTCAGCAGCTACGGAGAGAATCTCCCTCCTAATTTCAGGCAGTTTGGAACCTAGTGAAACACCTGCAATAGCACCATGGAGGTAGAGTGAACACCTTTAATGTCACCTTGCCTCCATCTCTCACCTGTAGAATGGGAACCAGCATGCTTTTCTACCTTACAGAGGTTGGTAAAAATAGATGCACATTAAATTGAAACAAAATCAGATATTCCTTTCTGGGGAGAAGATAAGGACCTCATATAGTTAGTATTTTTAAATAAAAGTGTATAATTTGAAAACTTAATTATTTTGGTAGTGAAAAAATGCAAATTATGAAAGCCTAATTAAAAGAAAACAATTTTCATTTTAATTATCTTTCATAACTGTAACACATATTTATGAGAAGTCTGCAGAAGAAATGGGTTATACACTTTTAAGCAATTAAATTTCCTACTGTCTGATTTTGTTAGACTAATAAATTATACGAGGAATTTAATAAAGTGGACAGTTAAAGGAATTTAATCTATTTTCTCTAGAACAAACAAGATTAACAAGATATGGTTCAGATTTGAGAAAAATATTTAAGAGATAAGCTAAATTAGAAAGTGAAAAAAGCTCTCGTGACACCCAAGCAGTCACGTAACTGAAGGAAATAATTAAATAAAAAAAAAAAAAAAAAAAAAAGAAAAAGAAAAAACAAAGGTTAACAGGCAATATAGGAGTAATTTCTTTTCTCATAAAATAATTAACCTTTGGAAAAGGCTTCCTGTCAATACAGAGGCTTTTACTGTGCCATTTAAGGAACTAGGCACATTCCTGAAAAGTGAACAATAGGGAAACTTAAATAAGCCTTTGAAAATAAAGCATCTT
>NW_010105178.1:0-212 GCF_000699245.1 Pterocles gutturalis | reverse complement strand
CGACCCCTCTCCGAGTAAAGTCTCTAGCTTTTTGACAATTCACAGAGTGCGTAAAAAAACCCGTGAAAAGCATGATTTTTCTAAAAGGCGGGGTGGTGGGTGGGTGGGTGGCAAAAGTGACAGCTCGTCGTGCAAGAAAGGGAGAGGGATGGAGACAGCCGCCAGCACCAGAGCTGATGGAGAGAAGGTGGAAGGGGGCTGCTTACCAGCAG
>NW_010105177.1:39667-39880 GCF_000699245.1 Pterocles gutturalis | reverse complement strand
CCTCCTCGGGGCCAGGGCCCTTGCTCTCCTCCTCCGCCTTCAGCGCAAACCACACCTTGAGCTGCTGGGCGCTGAGGTGGGCGCGCTCGCACAGCCCGGGCATGTCCTCCTCCCGCAGCCCCTTGTGCTTCTCGTAGTAGTCCTCCAGCACCTCCCGGCCAGCGGGGCTAACCTCTACCAGCCACGGGGGGAAGAGCCCCCGCCGGGGGTACT
>NW_010105177.1:29320-39636 GCF_000699245.1 Pterocles gutturalis | reverse complement strand
GTCCCCGAACCAGCGAATGACCTCGGCCCGTGGCAGGCCTGTCTGCGAAACGATGGCGTCGTACTCCTGGTTCGTGGGCCGCTGGGTCTGCACAAACATTTGCTTCAGCAGATGCCGCTGCTGGGCTGTTTTTTTAAAGTTCAGCTTGGTTTTCGGAGGGGTGGGTGGCCGGCTGGAGCTGCCGTCCCCTTTCTCGTTTGCACCAGCTGCCGGTAACTCGGTTTTGCCGTTGGACTCGGTCACTCGCAGGTTCTTCAGGTTGATTTTGATGGGACTCACCTTCCGCTCCGCCGAGTCCGGGTTGCTGCCGGAGGCGTCAACCGAGCCATTTTCACTCGCAGTCCTCAGCTCATCTGAGGAGTCCTCCCCTTCCCTGCCACCATTTTCTGCCTCCTCCTCCTCCTGCCGAGCTGCCTCCTCCACTTTCTTATTATCCTCCGCCACCTTCTTCTTCCTCCTCTCCGAGAACCAGCTATCGATCTCCCTCCGCGTCATCTTCGTTTCCCCCCTCAGGCGGTTCACCTCTTCCTCTGCAGGAAGGGGATTTTGGGCAAAACTGCTTTCCAGGGCCTTCAGTTGCTCCGGAGCCCGCTCTTTGTACTTGGTCGGCGTGAAGTCGGGTGCCTGGTGCCACGATTGCCGCCGTGGCGGGGGAGGGGGCGCGTCACTCCCTGCTGCCGCAGGGCTCAGCTCGGCTCCTCGGGGCGAGGCGTCGAAGGGTACTTCGGGCAGGGAATCCAGAGCACTGTCTCCAGGGAAGACAGCCCGACCGCTCCTCACATTTCTGTAGTGGTACCTCCTATCGCTGAACCATTTGCGAATCTCCTTGGTGGACAGGCCCGTGATTTTTGACAGCTGCTCGACTTCAGCCTGGCCAGGGAACTGGTTTCTGCAGAAGCTGCCTTTCAAGGCCGAGAGCTGCTCGTGGGACTTCTTGTTTTTGTAGACATTGGGATCCAGGAAGGTCTGCGAGGAGATGGCTGGGCAGGCGGGGAGGAGCGACTGGCCGCTGTTCACGGCTGACGCGCTGCTGGAGCTCACCGTGCCGTGCTGTACGGCCGGCTGTGTCTTGGGGACAGAAGTCACTGACAAGGTGAAGGAGGAGCTGGTGCCCTTCAACCCGTTTGCCATGATGGGCTGTGTGACCAGCAGCCCCCCCGTGCCCTCTGGCTGCCCCACCACGTGGCCGGGTAATGTCGCCTGGATAAGATGGGGGACGGTCCCGGGATTTGCAACCAACGGCGTGTTCAAAACTGTAATGGTGGGTTGTGGCACAGACTGAATAACGGTGTTGAACATCTTCTTCCTGGCATCTTCGATCTCCTCCGGTGACCAGCTGATGCCCTGCTTCAACCTCTGGGCAGTGAACCAGATCTTCAGCTGCTCTTCTGGGTACTTTGTCACTACAGTCAAGTAGCAGAGCTCGGCTTTGGTGGGGTAGGGAAACTTGTGGAAAGAGTTTTTCAGGAAGCTGTTGGAGTCCATGGCGGCATTGTAGGTTGGAATGCTGCTCAGGGGAATCATCACCTTGGGAAGGGACTTGGACGTAGGTAGCTGCTGATGCAACGGGGGTTGCTGTGGCAGTGACACAAGTTGTGCAACACCCGCCTGCAGGACAGGCACGTTTCCTATGATGGAGCCATTCACTATATGAGATGATTTTGTTGAACTTGCAGTGGGCTGGCTGACCGGCACAGACCCGTTTGGGAATGAATGCTCTCCATCTTTCACCTCTGACTCACTGCCCAACTGACTTGACACATTCTCCTTCAGTGTGTGGATTTTTTTGGCCTCAGGTTTGCCTTTCATTATCTTCATGATGGGGGTTTTGGTAATGATAATTTCTGACTGGCCGTCCACCCCTTCTTCAGGGACCTCTCCCGGAAGGTCATGGCTGCTGGCGGCCTCACAGAGACTTTGCTCCACAGTTGTGCGGTTGTCCTGCTTAGCCACCCTCCAGACAAAGCTCGTTTCACCAGCATGTGACTCTGCATTGTGGTGCAAGAGCCCTTCCTGGCTATTTGCCAGAAAGTTGCATCCAATACATGCAAACGCAGGGTCTTTGCTAAAGTCTAAGTGCTCAGAGTCCAAGTGCCCAAAGAAGTGATGAACGTCTTGAGATCCAAAGTCACAAGACTTACAGATATAAGTGTCGCTGTCAACAATACCGCGGTGCCCATTAGACAAAGCTCCGTTGTTACTGTTACTGGTACCAGTATCACTAGCTGCTGGCCCTTCTGCTGGAGCATCTTGTTGAGTTCCTTCACGATCATCTTCTACAGTGTCCAGTTCAGTCTCCTGAAGCACCAGTGTTTTTACTGGTATCATGCAGGGAGTTGTGGATTTTCTTTTGCTAGCCATCACTACAATTGATCCAGATGATTATTCTTCTTTCATTTAATTTAAATTCAAATTTTAAAAGCACTATTGCAAGTGCTCTGTAGTCTAGATTCCAGCAAATTCATTATGTCCCAAGGAGTTGTTGTCAACTGTTGACAAATGTTCATATTTGCCAGTGAACCTGAGGACAAGGAGAGGGAGGAGGGGTTAGTTCCCTTGGAATTAGACAAAGCACGACTGTCCTGGTATTTAACTGATTCACTTGATAAATCATTTTCAGCCTCTTTCACTGGAAAAATTTAACTTGACCTTAGATTTACTGTATTTGCACACATACAACCTCTGAATTATCTGCTTAAAAACAAATACACAAACATGCCTCTTTTACAGCCTGCATCAATTTCTCATTTGAGGAGGAAAACCACCAAAATTTCCCCGTCACAGGTGTTTCGGCAGCGAGAGCAGTGCCTGGGCTCCCTGTGTGCCCGGGCTCCTGGCTCAGCGGCTCGCAGGAGCCAATACCAGGCAGGGTCACCCTGGGAAAGCTGCCTGCTTTCCATCAGAAAAACCTGATGAAAAATCAACACGTTCCCCACAGAACACTTCGATTTCTTCAAAATCGGCATTTTCCAACCATCCTGTCAGTAAGTTTCTCGCCAGCTCAAAGTGCTGTGCTCGTGCCAAGGGCCTCTGCCTGCAGCAATGCCTGGAGCTGCGCTGCAGGGAGCAAGGAGGCTACAGCCAGCTCCACGCATTTCCGCCCTCCTTGCTCAGCGAGCCTGCAAGGCATTTGTGAGATTCCCTCCCCAGTCCGTGCACACTTCATTACTGTTTTAACAGCATCTGTTGAGTCTTCAGCTGGAGCTGCAAGGGAAGGTAGGGCCCCAAAACTCAAGGGCAGCATCACAAGACAAGTTCCTGGCTCCCAGCCTTCCTCTCACACCACCTTTGCAGCTTTTAGCATTCACACAACTCGGTGCACTGGGGGTATTTCCTAAGAAAGTGTAATTTCTGTGCAACACAAGCCCATTTTGCTGGGCTTGGGGTCATCAGAGATCTGTCACATTTAAATAATTTTTTAAAAAAAAGGAAAAAAAAAAAAGGAATATTTTTTTTCTCTTCCCCCCCTCCTTTTTTTTCCATGAAGCTAAAGCAGTTCCCGAACTGCTCCAGCCCAAGGAAGGCCAAGGCATTAGCCACAACGTTATTGCTGGCCTGATGTAGCTTCACCATCTGCACGGCGGATGCTCCGTGCCTGAGACCACGACCCGAGGGCAGCAAATCTGCTGTAGCTGGCACCAGGAGTCACTTGCCTGGTGACCGTCCGGGTGACAGGGAAGGCAGCAGATCTGAGGGAGCACTATCTCTGCCTTAACCCCTCTGGCAACCTCTTATATAGCAACTATTCCTTTTTGTTTTTAACCACAGGGATAAAATGGTATTTTTCCCAATTGCAAGGTCACCTGGAAGCATACAGACACACTGATTCATGTTACAAGACTCTGTGCCAGATTTTCCTGGGATTTACAGTAACAGCTACAGAGCTTTAGAAAAACACTCATAAAAACTTGAACTTAAAAAAAAAAAAGACCAACTTACCATCCTACCAGATGACTCACAGAGGTAACTCCTATCAGTTACAGCAGTTGTGCACCGGTAGCTTTCTCATATCAGATATTCTGAGCTGATCTCATGCACTGAGAAATGCAGATCGGGCAAATGACTTCGCAGTGCTTATGCAATACCCCCTCTGCTTATTTTTATCAGGAGTTTTTAGAACAGAGGAATGAAAGGTCCTAATGCAAAAAAAATCAAATGGAGGAAGTACAATTTGATCTCCCTAAATTCATTAGAAATTTTTTTTAAGTTGTTCTGAAAGCTGACATAATTTTTTCCAAACAGGAGAGCCTGGATGGCCAGCTCCGGCCTCAGCAACTCTCAGGCACCGTTTATGGGAAAACGTAACTTCCCGTTAATGTGGGCTGATCTGAGATTACAAAACAGTCCTGTAAATAGTGTTAGTCATCACTGAACTTGGCATCAGAAGAGACTGTTTGCTATGCTAAAGCTTTGCAAAAAGCTAGAAATTATAACTTTAAAAAAATCTATAAATAAAACAGGTATTAAAGCTGTGATCTGGATTTAGATGGTGTGAATCGCACGCTCTCAATACCTGCTCTATGCCGCTCTCCCATCCTGCCTTTTCGTGGTTAGTCTTTCCCTCTGCAGAGGGCCGGAAAGTTATTCATTAGCATTAGCAAGTTGAATACTTGGATGACTATGAATGGGCTTTGCTATTCAGTTGGGAACAGCATCCATTTGACATCAATCCCAAGATCCTCATTTTTGATGCTAAGTTAAATATTACACAATCTAGCAGGGTGTGATGACCTTTCCAAGTCGAGTCAATTAGGAAAAACACAATAAGACCAGCCTGAAGGCTACAAAATATAGCTTTAAAGGCTGAAAGGAGTTTCGTGTCAGGGAAGCAACGGCAAAAGTGAATTCTTATTTCATTTTATTCTGCAGTTCTACCACAGGTCCGGGTGAAACTGTTCAGCCCTCTGCGAGCTTTTCAGTTTTAGCAAACTCCTAACGGAGATCCAGTTCCAGAGTCTCCATTACCGAGATAGCTCGAGTCCCTGACAGATCTTACCTAGTGTTTATGGAGTCGCCAGACATCAAAAAGATTATTTTTATCTGTCAAGAGAGTAAACTTGATACAGAGCAACAGAGACACACAAAGACCCCCATTGTGCCACATTAACAGAGTGCCTCTCCCGAGCACGCTGTCACTATACATTTGTGCACGGCCTGACCCACCTACAGAGAACCTAAAAGCTCTGCATTTCATTTACCAGCACATTTGCATCAAGCTCCGTGCTCTCTCCAACAACTTTCGTTAAAAATGCAATCAAAGCAGCCCCAGCCGCCACAGCTCTCCTGCTGGGGCTCCAATATTAATGCCACCTGAGAACACAGATTGCAAATTTAGCTGGAAGTGAATCACAGTGCCAATTTACTGGGAAAAAAAAAATTAATCAAGTGTACTGTTTGTCCGTTTCATTTCCATGGAACAGTTGCATAACCACATGTTCAGAGCATGTTTTATTCACTGCTCACCTTCTGGAATGCACTAATACTTTAATACAGCACTCGTATACAACAGAACGGATAATTCACTGATTTCTCCGTCATTAAAGTAAGGAAGGCTGGTTTAATGGATAAGGTAAATTAATGGCAGAAAAATTAATCAATTAAAAACCAGCCTTACAACAGATCTCACTATACCACCACTGCAAATGCCTCAGACCAATCTGTACAGCCATGTGCGAAGAACTTGATTTCCTGTGCATTATTTTATGATGAACTGGAGCAAAGAGACATTAGCTGAATGGAACAGCTACCTGGCAGCCAGGAAGACAAAGGGGTTATACTTAAATCCACGGTTCCTATTTCATTTATAACTGCTAATTTAATAGCGAGGTAGCAGAGTAAGCAGGTCAAATGACCGGTGCACCTAGACCTGACACTGCTGTTGGAAATGTAAGAGAAAAATTACTTAAAGCAGGGTCAAACCAATTTGGTCCCAGTGATGCTCCCAGAGAAACTAATGCTGGAAGGAACGGCAGCCCAATGGTTCCTTTGGCCAGGTCGGATCTCAGCCCAGCACGTGGCTGGGGGTACATTTCTCTCCTATCTAAAGCACCAGGAACTGACCTGGGACTGATGTGTGCCTGCTCACATGACACCGAGACAGCTCTGCACATCCTGCTCCTACAGGCAGAGCAGCCCAGTCTGGGCACCAGGCAGGCCACGGACCCAGGGGAACAGCTTGGGCTGGGCTGTGGTTCCCCATCCTTGACGTATGGCTGTGATTGTTGGTCTGCACAGCTCCCAAATTAAAAGTTACAAAAGAATCACCTCGAGAAAGCTCTGCTTCACTGGTAGATGCAGTTTTACGCTGCTGTCACCACGTCATGGCCACAGGGACAACCAGGTTGGTGGCCACCCATCAAATACCTCTAGTGATTCAGAAAATCAGGAAGATGGAAACTGAAATCTAGGATCTCAGTCTACGAAAATAACACAGAGAGAGTCCAAAACCCACAATGCTGCTGCAAGCATTCCGCCTCCTGCCACGCTCCCCATGTCAGCCCTCCCTCCTTCCCAGTACCCATCAGCGGGTCCAGGTACACACTGCTAACCCTCTGCAGAGCAGTTTTGCCTCCGCTGAATAAAACAATGCCGAGACCAGTCAAAGTAAGCTTAGCAATTTCAGAAAATTTACTTCTGCAGAGATTAACAAAGGGAGGTTTCGAAATCTGCACTGCTGAGTATGAACTTTCAGCTTTTTCCAGCTTGGCTGGATATAACTGGTTTGGTTTTAAAAGTTTCAGTGAATTAATGAGTTAGGCTGTTAATGCAAAACATTCATTCTGCGCAGTGCCAAGGTCCCCAGTTAGAAGATTAATTTTTGTGAAAATTTACTTCTGCAGAGATTAACAAAGGGAGGTTTCGAAATCTGCACTGCTGAGTATGAACTTTCAGCTTTTTCCAGCTTGGCTGGATATAACTGGTTTGGTTTTAAAAGTTTCAGTGAATTAATGAGTTAGGCTGTTAATGCAAAACATTCATTCTGCGCAGTGCCAAGGTCCCCAGTTAGAAGATTAATTTTTGTGACCTTTTGCAAACCTCACCTAGAAACAACAACCAGAAAACCCACCAGGCAGCATCACCAGCCAGGCAGCGCACAGCTGGGCACAGCAGCTCTGGTACCACCGCCTGGGCATGGGGACAACAGGAGAAGTCACTCTCCTCTGCCCCCAGCCCAGCCAGCTCCTGGGTGCCCAACGCTCACACTGAGGACAAGGCACAGACACGCAGGATGGCTGCGTACCCTGCTGTGGGTTCTGGTGTTTGATGAAGCTCTGATGAAGAGTAAATGCTCAGTTACAAAAAAAAAATAATTTTAAAAAAATCAACACCAAAACAGAAGTAAAACAACAGTTTTCTCAACACTTTCAGTGCCTGCTAGGCAGGCAGACACAGTCCCCAGGTCAGAGACAAAGTTGATGTTTCTGTTTCATACAAAGCCAAGGACAATATTGGCCTCTTAAATAACAGCGGTTTGTTTTTAAGCTGAAACTCCGCAGGGCCTGGCTGATAGCAAAATATGGAGGAAAAAAAAAGAAAGAAAAAATCAAAGGACAGGGAAAAAACGTTGACAATTGAGTTTTTGTCCCTCCCCTTCAGGCTGTACCTCCAGCCAGACCCAGAAGATGCACAGCTGTCCCTGGGAAGTGCCCTGGGTGGGCTGGCAGGAGAGGAAGGCTGGAGGCTCCTGCACCCTCCAGACCCAGGTGAGGAGGGGCAAAAGCTTGTTCCCCAGCCCGAGGCTGCCCCACGCCGGCTCTCCCCTGGGTTTCATCATCACAGACTTGGAGTCACAGGCTTTGGTTACAACAAAAGCGTAACAACGTGTGGGGAGAGGGCATGCAGCAGCACCACAGGCCATCACCGGCCAGGAACAGGGAGCCTACTGCCAATCCATCCCAGGGACACACTGTGTGGACAGACACACTCTGGCAACTTGGCAAAGACCTCTCCAGGCTACACCCCTTTGTTTCAGTATGGACAGACACAGTTAGAGGGAAGAGCCCACCTCTCCAGAGCAAATCCCAACTTCCCAGATGCTGACACGACCTCTCTTTTAGCTGCGCCAGCATGGCTCTGCAACTGAGAAGAAAAGGCAAGATTTGGCAGGGCTGAGCTCCCCTGTTCCCAGTCTGCGGCTGTGCATCCCACCTAGCTGGGGTCCAGCCATCCTCCCTGGGTAACTGTGCAAAGCCTGCAGCTGGAAGGGAAGTCATGGGATGGGACAGTCTCCAGCAGCCTAAAAATGCCAAAATGCCAGCACCAGAGCACCACCCCGGCTCCTGGCAAGTGGTGTGCATCTCCACACCATGCCCTTGCGTGGGCTGGCACCTGTAGGTAGGATCTGTCTCATCCATAACCCAGACCAAGGGGTGACATGCTTAATTCTTCTGGGGTTTAACCCTATACAAGACTGCAGGTTCCCAGGAACAAACAGTTAATGAGACTTTCCCCTCCAGAGCAGATGGTCACCACACTAACACTGCAGGCACTCAAAATTCAGGTGCTCTCGACAAGAACAAAGAAAGCAACGAGCAATAAAATAACCGCAACGCTAGAGAAGCCACGCAGGCAAGAAAAGCCTCTTCGCATCTTATTACTTTCCGCTGCACAAATGTACAAACACACACACACGTTTCAGCAGTTTCGAGCTTCAAGCAGCATCACATAGTCAACATTTGTGCTAAGGAACAATTTCTCTTTATGTCGACTGGTCAGGGTGCTTTGTAGCTTGAGCCTGGCTTTGCAAACGCCTGTACAGTCTAAAGGCCGTGGAAGCCGGTTGACCGAACAATCGTATTCATTCTCCATTCCTTGGCAGGCCTAGAGTAGAAAAGCGTCTTTTCCATTTAGGCTAGTTAAACAGAGCTATTCATTAAAATTTCCCCCGTCTACAAACTGCTGTACTTCTCTGTTTAAAATTTGCCTTTAAGAGAAGACCTCTCTCCTCTGCCCCGCAACACTCCTCATCACCCCATTTCAAGCCGTCACCCCTTCTCGAGCTGCATTTTCAGGTTGCTCTCGTGCTTCCATAACAGCAGCAGCACACCTTTGCCGCCGTTACCTGGGTAGAGGCTGGCTTGCTGCCTTAGCACTCAGGGACTAACAGTAATTATCTCCCCTTTTTTTTTTTTTTTCAGATGAGCATAAAACCATGCGAGATGGAAGGCTAGAAAGGGGTGGCTGAAACAGAACGCGATGAGAGTACAAAAATAGGTCACTAGGATAATATAACCTTTAGACTATTGGCAACGTGCCCCCCTTAGAGACAAGCCTGCATGCTACATTTCAGGAGAATGTCAGGAATAAAAAAAAAAAAAACACCACAATGCACATCAAAACAAAACCACTGATCATCCCTCAGAGCTTTGCATGCTTCTGTTTGAACATCACTAACATTAATTCACTCACTCCCTTATCCTCTGCCCTCATCCATTTGATTGAGCACAAAATAAATGTTATGCAATCATACTATTAGCATCTTCCAAAAAAATAATAATCTCTTTTGGCACAGAGGCTTCATTACAGATTTGCTCCAAGTTACACTACCTTAGCAGGGTTCACAGTCCCAGCATCCCTGGGACCCACCTCCACAGCTTCAAGCCTCACATTTTGTCCATGTTGCAAAACATTCCTGGCGTTCCCCCAAAGGAAAAGGTCCAGCAGACAGATAATCATCTCTCGCCAGAGCCAGCTCCGAGGTGAATGGGACCAGCAGAGGACACCAGATAGCATTAACAGAGCTTCAAGAAGTCCCTCAGCCCATTGGTATCTGGGTCTCCATCACCTCGCACTCAGCCGGTGAATACTAGTGGGGTGGTTTGTGCCTGAACAGGACAGTATGAGAACATGGATCATGTTTATAAATGCACACAAGCTCTGATTTCAGCCCCTAGTGCTTTCTCTAGGAGGTTCCCTTTCTGCTTGCATTATCAGAGGGATCTGTCTGTGATTGCTGCTCAATCACCAACACTTCCAATGGCCCCACGCAGGTCGGTAACATTCTGGCACGTCACGCTCGGACTTGCCTTGCAATCCCACACTTAGAGCTTATTATCAAGCATTGCCTTCAGGTAGGGCAAGACCAGCTTTGGCAGATGCAGCCCTTTGCAAGGCACGTGAAAAGGGGTAGATTACCCCTAAAATACACTTCTTTGTATTTTATTACCTGCAATCGCTGAACTGGCTCCAAGCCAAGACACTATCGGCAGGCTCAGAGCAAAGACTCCCAGTTCCCAAAGCAAAATGAGAACCAGAGTTGGATCTTGGTCCATGTTAAATTAACGACACGGGTACTCGAGTCTCTTAAATCAGCAGGA
>NW_010105177.1:5877-29289 GCF_000699245.1 Pterocles gutturalis | reverse complement strand
GCTGGTGAAGAGTTCACACCTGACGGCAGCAGAGCACACGAAGCACAGAAGCCCACCGTGCTCTGGGCACTGCTGCAGCCTGCCTGGTCCCAAGGAGGCATTTTGGGGAAAGCCTCCACACCCACATTTCTGAAGCATTTCTGCTCTCAGCCCCACTTCCAGGTTTGCACATCCACCTCCATAAGAGTGACCCTGTTTGGGGGCCATCACCCCAAATTCAGGAACCCCAGCTCTAGATGCTAGCACCACATTTATGGTTAAAAGAAAACCAGCGGCAGCTTTTATACCAGCACCAAAATGATCCCGCTGCACAATCACAAACCCAGAAGCCTGCTAGAGGGTCACAGGGTTTTCTCACCGAGCATCCAAGTCCCTTGTGCAATGAAGAAACACTTGCTGAAGGCAGGCTGATCACCAGTTACCGAGCAGCCACGTAAGGGACAGACCTGCAGCAATCCTGGGGAAAGAGAGTGTCCAGAGCTTTGAAACAAGATGTGGGTGGGAAGGACTAAACCAAGCTACTAAATAGTACCAGACAGCAAGTGTAGGGCGCTGGAGCCCGTCTGCAGCACAGACTGAAGATTATTAGAGTGCTGCAGCCCCTTCCCAGATGAGCATTTTTGGATTACTTCATCCACCGTGCCCTTTTGCAATATGCTAGCTTCGAACGCCGCGGTACGTTCTGGCTCAGCACCAGCTCCCATTCCCCCGCTTCCAGTTGCTATAACCAAAAAGTCAACTGCAAAATATTTCGGCTGAAAGTAAGGAAACAGGGTTTGGCAGGTCGGGATCATGCATTTTTTTGTTGGTTTTTTCTTTTCTCCCCCGTGGATCCAGCTTCAGAGTCGTTCTTTCAGACCTTGAACGCAGCCGATGGCTTTTGCAGCTTACTGAGTCCGCTGGTTTATGGCAATGTTTTTCTGCTCACTGAACTGGCTCATTCTTTCAGCAGAACAAACTGTTCCACGTTGAGGCAGGAGTTGGCTGTGTTTTAACAAAGGATTTTTCCCTTCTGACAGTGTTTTGCAAAAGACCCAAAAAAAGGAGTTTGGAGCCAAGTTACAAAAGGTCAGGAGAGGCGAGTCGAGCACTGGGTGTAGTTCCTGTATGTCACAGCCAGTCACGGAAATGGGTGGGGAGAAGAGGAGTGGCATTTCGAGCTGCAATAATATGGATAAAGTGATATGAATGAGGAACAGCCTTTTGAATGAGGATGGCAAATATGCAGGCACTATAATTTTTGCTTTACAAGAGCAGGCTCGTTAGGTAGGCTGAGGTCTCCACAATCATTTATCCATGTGAAGTATGCATTCGAGAGTTCAAGTAGCACTAGGAGCAAGAAAAGGGCAGTTGCCTGTGCTTCCCCTCCCCAAGCTGATTTCAAGGAGCTACCATACTCTCATCTCCCAGCAGCCACATGAATATTCAAAAGGCTTTTGCCAAGCGAAGCCAGTCAATCACCAGCACAATGCTGGTGGAAAGAAATACTGGGCTGAGACCTGCGCAGAACAGGCACATGGATCCCCCTCCCCTCTGCTCCAGCATCCCAGCCCTTTTCAGTGCAGGGCAGGGTATCCTGCAGAAGCTGCTTTGCCTGCTCCCCTCCCTGCACACACAGCAGGAAACACCGCTGGAGCAGAGGAGGATGAGCATCCACTGGTGAGGGTGCTACGGGTGGTCCCAGCAACACTGACCTCCTGAAGGAGCTGATGACAGATCTTCCCTCTCCTAGAGGCTGGGACCACAAATGTTTTCGGTGTTGGATGGGCAGGTTTCCGGTGAGGTCCCGCTCCTGAGTCGGGATTTTTCTGTGCGATGCATGGCCAAATCAAGACGGCCAACTCTGGCCTTGCAGATGTTGGGAGGAGGGGTGCCAGGCAGATGTGCAGCAGTTGACAGTATGTCATGCTTAATACTCAAGCTTTTCCAGGCCTCAAAGGATCCCTGAATAGAAAGAAACCACCCATCACTGGAACCCAGCCACTTTTGTGGCTGGAAGGGGCAGATGTTCAACCCCATACAACAATGCAACACAAGAGTTGAGACTGTAAGTGAAGAATGCTGCATCCACTTAAAACTGGAGAGGGAAACTAGGGACACCATCTAATTCTACAACTACCACTTGGTTGTGATGCTTGGGTTCACATACCTACTCTGCAAGAGTGGCACAGGGTTTTCTTCCATTGCCTTAAATAGACAATACCCTGGCCTAAAGCGTTGAGCCACAGGAACTTCAGAAGCATCTGGTCAGACTGGAAAGTGTTCAGCTCCTTCAGCTGGAACACCATTTTCCAAAAAAGTCCAGGTCCTTTTTAGCACCTACATAAGCGACAGACTTCCAGAAGTCCCCAACTCCCAGTCGTTTCTGCTGGCACAGCGTAGGGCAGACCATTAAGAGAGCTCAGCATCTAGTGGCCGAGCTCAGCATCCTAGTGGCCAAACCCTTTGCTGAAATATACCTGATGCGAAGCCAATCTTCAGAAGTCCTCCTCACCGCAGCCCCACCACCCTGTTGCTGAGAACAGTGGGCATAGAGAACTGCACAGTCCCTACCACCAAACCCTCATCCTCTGACCCCCGAGAGCTCACAGGGGACAACCTTCTCACTTTCTCTGAAATAGTCACCATTTCTCTTAGGACTGATAGCAAGAGAAAAATGGATTTGGGATTTCATTCGAGATCTCTGTGGGCAAGATCGAAGAGTCCAAATCACGCACCTGCCAGCCAAACACAATCCCTGTCATCTGCTCTCTGGTTTGAAAACTGTATTTGTTCAAAACCATTTGTCAAGTCACCCAGGTCAGTACACAGAGATACAGAACAAAGTTCAAGGGTTATTTGTGATATGGACTGTACTTGTCAGGACTCTTCTCTTTCTCCAGCTGTTTAGTGACACTTGGAATGGATTGTCCGTACTGGAGACTCAATTATTTTTTTAGTTGAAAACTCACCATCCTCTGTAGGTCAGCTGTGAGCTGAAAGCATCCCAGTTATTTACTGCTGGAAGCTGAAGGAATTTCCTTACTCTCAGAAGACAGACATTTAAAATTAGTCTCAAGTACAGTTGTGATAAACAAATCATGTTCTCCTCCTCTCCCTCTCCTAGTTATTCTGTTGGTTTGTTTTTCTAAATCATTGCCTGCTGGTTTAACCAGCTTTTCCTTAGCTACCCTCTGCAACTCCTCATTCAAAAATTTATTCTCAAGGATGCAGGGGAACTATAGACACCTCCCAAGAAAAATCAGCAAAGCCAGATCCTTGCTTGCAGAGCTTCGACACTCAGTTCCCCAGGGACCTCAATTTTTGAACACCATTAAAAAAAATAAACCACCAAGTATTTGGCTTTTTTCCCTTTCCTGTGAAGAGCGGAAGGTTGGGAGCGGGGTTGTTACCTTCCTAGGAAGGACATGGGCTTGGGACTTCAGCTCTCCACCTATGGAGAGTCTCTTGCTGGCTGGAAGATGAGCTCCCAGCCCACCCCACCTTCCCTGCTCAATAGCTGGGGGATGGAAAGAGCTTTTGGCAGACAGACGAGAAAGACAAGAGGTGTTTTAAAACAGTATGATGGCCCAAGTACAGAGTTTGGGGATTTGGACTGAGGTCTCCTGCAAGCCTGTATTCAAAATATTGACGTACTCATTAATTTGTGGATCACAAGGCCTTGATATGAGGAGATTCATTTACAAAATGCAGGCACGCCGGGAGAACTGCTTCCTTGCCATGTGTTAGCGGGTCTGCCCACGAGCTGCCAGCAATTACCAAGCCTCCACTCTGTGTTCAAAGCTCTATACAATGGAGTTTATTATTTTTAAGCCTTTCAAACATCAATGTAGCGAACTTAAGAGCACTATTTGGAAGATTAAGATATGAACACCACCATATTATTCAATTTAGCTCCACCACTGAGCACTTATTTCTGTAAAGAGCCACAGCTAATACTGCATTTCCAACTGCCAGCAGAGACAAACACAGCTTTAACTCACGTTGCAGCATGGTCTTGTAAACCGAATTTAGGAAATAACACAAGGAAATTACTATCATTATGCAAATACTGCTTAGCTACTGCTAAGCCATACCGAACCTATCTTCAGGCCTTTACCATAGGCTTCAAAAATCTACCTATAGAAATTCCAGCTGTGCAGAATTAAGGCCATGCCTGAGCCGCATTGCTGGCTGAGCTCCCCAGTGTCCTATTCTGGGGCCATTGTGGGTGCCACAGAAACATATAAAAACTCAAGGGAGGGACCACTGGAGGACATCTGAGCCAACGCCCGACTCCCAGCAAAGAGTTTCCATCAATTCTTCACCAGGCAGAAGCAGCTGCCCATCAGCACCCAGCTCCTGTTTCCTATAACCTCTGCTGCATCGATACAGAACAGCTTTCTGGCCACTTGCGTAATTTACAGAAACTGTTGAGCAATACTTATTTCAAAAATCCAGATGAATTGCTCACAAAAAAAAAAAAAAAAAAAAAAAAGAAAAAACCCCAAATGATAAATGTAGACAGGTTCCAGGACTTTTTGCGCCTTCCTCTGACAACAGCAAATAGAGTTTACTAATTGTTGCTTTATTTGCCCAAATCAGACATGCAGACAGGTGATACAAAGGGAAACGATGGGAGAAAAACGGGAAAGGATTTGTGCCTGTTTTCTATCATCATGCTGCTTAAAGGAAAGCCGACTGCTGCATTTTGCCCTCTTGAAATCATCCCACCCTTCACAAACAATTGTGCGAGTTAGACAAGACTGGGTGCAGGAGCAGCAGGATGGGAACAACATCCTCCCAGGGGTATAACCAAGGAATGAAATAAAATGAGAGTCAAATAAAAATTTTAAAAAAAAATCACTTTGCCTATTTGAAGTCTCTCATTTCATTAGAGCTGATTTAACTTGAAGCCTTTGGAGAAAAGCTGCCTTTCAGGAATCTGAAATTTCCCGGTCCTTCAACTGAACATGGAAAAGTTCTCATTGCGAAGTACACACAAGTAACAGAAATATTTATGAGATTTATGCCACCAAAAGCATCACAGCCTATGTTATAACCTCAGAGAAACATAAATCAATACTTCCTCCCCATTTTTCAGAAAGAAATTAAGGATGGTCTCATTATACCAGTCTAAACCAGTCATCATCATTAGGGTGAAAGGCACAGTACATAGTATTAACTCTGCTTAAGATAACTAAGAAAACAGCAGGATAAAATAAACTGCAGGAGTCGTCGACACAGGGGACCGTAATGTAAAAATAACGTTTAGGCTGTGTCAGCAGGCAGTCTGCAAATATAGGAATGGGGCTGAACCTGGCTCAGGGGCTTGGTAACAGCACGGTGGAGCCTTTCATTTCTAGGGCAGCAGTCCAAATGGCAGCCACGTTAGCAGAGCATGGTCCTCCAGGCACCTGCTTTCCTCCTCGGGCTAGGAGAGAGCAGGCTTGGAAGAGTCTTAATGATATCGCACCAAAATGACAGCTGCTCCTATCTGTGCCCTTCATCCTCACCCTGCTTCTAAAACGGGGCACAAGGCTCATCGCCACCTGGCAAGTGCTGGTGAGCAGTGAAAAGCCGCAGGTGAAGACGATGCCCTCACCTTTTACATTACACAAGTTGCCATCCTGGGCCAGGTCCCACGGGACGGCAGCTCTCCCAGTCCAGCCCTGCTCGCAGGAGGATTTACAGCAACACACCACTTGCTGTTCCCCAGAGCACACAGGTGTTCTGAAAGCATTCACCAGCGATCATCGATGTTAGGAGATTGCTGCTCGCCTCCTCCTCGTTGCCTGGCATCTTCTCCTCATCCCTCCCTTCCTCTGACAGCAGTTATTTCCATGTCATTTTAGATTGTCCCCAAGGGATGCTTGCAGAGCCTCTCTCAGAGCATCTCCTTTTAGGCTCCTCCAAGGGACGACTGTGAAGGCTCTCACAAGTCACACCTACACACACATGCCAGTCTGGAGCTCACCCTCCCCAATGCACAAAGCAGCCTGAACAACTAAAAGACCCAAAACTTAGGGAAAAGCTTACAGCCTTAAATGTGCATTGTCCCCACGCGAGGGCCACGCAAAGCACACAAGGGGAAAAGAAGAAGGTTAGACAATAGAAGTGCTTGAAATCACCACATCCTCTATATTGACAATTCGATTTCTTCCCCTTTTACCAGTATCAGGCTTGCTGTTCAAGGCACAGTTTCACCCGGGGAGGGTTCCCAGCTACAGGCGGGGTCTGAGGGAATGGCTGGCGGACCTACCTGAAGTCTGAAGTTTACAATCTCCTGGGATAGAAACAGCCCCAACCCGCTATCCTGCCCGGGAGACACATGCTGCCCCTGCCCAGCCTTGCAGCATCCTGCCCAGCACGTCATTAAATAACTCAAGACGCCTTGAAGTGGAAGCAGTTTGAGGTTTTCATTTCTAGGAAGGACAGAATGGAGATGAAAGCAAAGCTTCTGTCCAAAAGGGATGGATTTTCCCAGCTACCGGGCCATGCCTCTTGCACAGGTGATAAAAACTTCATACAACCAAATAATCACACCAAAGACAAAAGAGCTGTCCCCATTTTACAAGTTGCTTTGGTGTGCTTCTCAACCGCCTGCACAAGCCATTGTACCCACTAGATAACCAGAGGGAAATACAGATATCTGTATTTCCATTATTACTGGAGAGTCAGATACTACCCAGGAGCATTTTTACCCACCCACAAATACCCTGAGACCTGATTTTCTGCCATGTCTCAAAGATGCTTCTTTCCATCTGCTCAACCACAGCATCGCACAGTGCCTGGAGCTCTGTCGCTGCCGGAGGGGCTGGCACGGGGCAGGGGTCTCAGGCCAGCGGCTCTCCCGGATCCACCCAGGACCATCAGGCTCTAGCAGAGGGAAGAGGAGCCACATGCTGTCAGGGCAAAGGAGGTTCAGCGTCACTCCTCTTCAGCACTGAGCAGTGACTGAAACACAGTGACCACCCCACTGGAAATGGGGAAACCAAAGCAAGAACGGATGAAACAATCTGCCTGAGGTACACCTGCATGCTGCAGTGGGGAGCAGCTTCACATGCCAGCATCTTTATTCACAAAGCCATCGCCTCTCCCTAGCACCCACATGGTTTAAAGCAGAAAGGCAGCAGAGGAGCAAATGCAAAAGAATACATTAAATGAAAACTTCTTGCCCAGGCCAAAGGAACACCAGAAACCTGCTCGACCCAAACTGGCCATCCTAAAGGAAAAACTGAAAGTGATGCTAAGGAAGGCTTCCTGTTCTGTTTTCCCCAGGAGAACAGAAGAAAGACCCATGAGATGGTGACGCTTCCTACTCCATCCAGGCTCTTCACACATGGGCTATGGAAAAGAGCATCAACTGCCTTCCCGCTGCCACAGCTCCGGGCTGGAAGGGAAATGCCGTCACTGGCGTGTCATAGAAAGGGAAATGAGGCACAGAGCAATTTAAAACAACTCACCCAAG
Source organism: Pterocles gutturalis (assembly GCF_000699245.1). Classification (NCBI taxonomy): domain Eukaryota; kingdom Metazoa; phylum Chordata; class Aves; order Pterocliformes; family Pteroclidae; genus Pterocles; species Pterocles gutturalis. Next base: position 21,839 of record NW_010105177.1, on the reverse strand, counting down.
GTCACAGGAAGCTTATAGCAAAGTAAGTAATTGAACCCAGGACTTGTGAGTCCCCAGCCCAGTTATTTATCAGAGATCATCCTTTAATGGGTCACCTTTAGTCAGGAACCTCCCAGTTTGCATACAAAAGCACTACCAAGAGATTATGCTGAATTATATTGGCACAGAGAATTATTACGAGTTTTCCTTCCAGCCCAACAGGCTCAAAGGGTTGTTTTGGAAATAAAACTTGCAGCATGCCCGATGTGCTGGAACAGACAACTGCCCAAGCGCTGCAGACAGCTGAACCACCAAAGTGCTCCTCCGGCTCCAGATCAAGCTGGGAGATAAGGAGGTGGTTTTCCTCCACAGTTAATTGCCTTGTTTTGAAGGGTGGCCTCCAGTGAGAAAGAGCATACCGGCTACTGAGTTTAACCATGGATTTGCATCTTCATTCACAAATACCTCTGGATGAAGCAGAACATTGCAGCCTTAGCACGGAGCCAAACATCAAAGCGCCTTTCCCTTTGCACGAGGCCTCTCCTTGAACCTGGCGTGCCACCAGTTTGTGTTGCTACAAAAACAACCAAATGTCCTTTATCCATGCTTTCATGGGCCATGGGCACAGCTCTTTGCCTTCCTAAAGAAAATCTGCTTACAGCATCTCTCCACATAGATTCAGGCTTTCGCTGGAGCCTTCCATCCCCGCGGGTACCCTCACCGGGCAGGGCTGGTTGAAGGCATCTGGGCAGCATCAGGCTGGCTGCTCCTGCCCGTCTGCAGGGTGGGCATGGTCATGGTTGGAGCCCCAGCAGTACCACCAGCATGTACCCCGATGCGGCTCGTCTCACTCACAAAGCCCAGAGAAACAGCAGAGCCCGGCTGCAGCATCACAGCTCGTCCCCAGCGCGGGGAGAAGCCGATGCAAATGCCAACAGGAACAGCACAACCCAATCCTTCCCATCGACAGATGCAGTTCTTAATAGAACAGACAATCAAACCATGTCCGTGGATATCTACAGCGCTCAGATAATTTTCAGCTGATGACAGATAGTGAAAGTGTTGGGCAATAGGTTTGGAAAGGGCCACGCAGGATGGAATTTGCCTTTCACGCAATACAATGAGGGCTGCACGGCGGGGGGAATCCAAACAGTTAGTGTGGGTCTAGCCAAGAATTTTATGCAGTGTTTAAGCATCCAGTGGCCTCATCTTCCTGTGTACAAGCAATTTAATTTGTCAAACTGATGTTGTATACATGTCCCGAGCAGATAGGTCAATAAGAAACAAGGGTGGGAAGGGAGGGATGAGGGAAAGGGATGCAAGGGCATCACGAAAACAGCGTCTGGGCTGCGAGCTGGGAAAACGTTACAGTTACACATACTGACTGGGGAGATATGAAAATGAAAACAGAGGTACACCTCTGTGGTGGGCTCCCAGAACAGCTTCACAGCACCATGCTCAGGGCTATGGATGCCCTGTTCAGTGCCAACCCCCAACCATCGCCTTCCCAGGGAGCACCAAACTCTGTTGGCTCAACATGAAGAGAGAAGAAATAAAAAAGGCAAGAACTTCACCTTCACTAAGACCCTCTTACAGAAAAAAACCCCAAACACTACCCAATTACACGGATAAAGGACAATTCCACTTTGCAAAGCCTTCGAGTGGGGAGTTCTTTACTTTGTGCTCAGCTGCAGATTTGCAGGTGAATGTTTGCTCTCAGGAGAAAGTTCTCTCTCAGGGTGGGGAAATTCAATATATCTTCCCCCCTCTCTCTTTGCTGTCAGCGCAGAGGCAGCTGTTTGGTGGAACAGCTGGGCACAGCTGTGTAAGCGTGATATCCCGGTCCCAGCCCATTTGGCTTTAAGGCTGCCCACCAGAAGACCTTCTCCACAACACCTGACCATAAACCCTGGTGGGGACCACGTTCAGTGCTGGGGACCAGAGATTTCACATGGAGCATCCAGTGTTGTGAAAGCACCTCATCCTTTTCACACCATGGGTCCTGTCCTCACTACAATGACGCCGTCTGACTAGGATGAACCCCTCAGCCCTCTGCAAGACCCAGCTCAGCAGAAGTACCTCCAGTAGGTTATTATCCACAAGACCAACCCAGGAGCCCCGGGCCTCCAGCTCCATGGGCCCTAAACACAGGGCTGAAGAGGCGTGACATCAACTATGGCAAAAATTCGCTTGCTTTGAAATCCTACTCCTGCTTGTTTGTGTTCCCGGAGCACCCAGAGGCCTCAGCCAAGCCAACATCTGCCCTGCAAAGCTCCGGCTGGAGAACTGCGTTTGCACATGTAACGGCCACCTCCACGCTGAGCTCCTGCCCTGTGCCCAGGAACACATAACTCATAATTTTATAATGTAAATGAATAATAGCCAGGCTTTGAGGAGCAGCAGCAGTGGGCAGGCAGGCTACAGGAGAGCTCCTGCACCAGTGCTGGGAGCCAAGCCACTGGCCAGGCACTGGGGACACTGGTGTCCCTGGGGGGTTTCTAGTGTCCCATAGCAGGGCTAAGCTCTGCCACCCAGCAGCCAAAACACCCTGGTGAAAATGCTGGGCATGGAGCAGGAGCTCTGCAAACCCCCGCAAGGATGCGGAAAAGGCTGTTAACTGAAACAGGCAGGTCTGAGGTTCATTCGTAGGAAGGATGAAATCAGGAGGTAAAAATAACATTTCCAGCGCACCAGTGACATACCGAGCCCTTCATCCAGTGGGCTATTTACAGGCCAAGAGCACTCCTTGCTGCTCCTACCTTCATCTGTAAGGTCCGAGCCAGCAGCAGCTTTGGAGGCTGTCCGAAGGCAACGGGCAGCCCAGCGAGCAGCCGAGCCCGAGACCGGGGGCTTGCAGGAGGGGAAGGGAAGCTAGACAACTGAATGGGCAGCTAAGCCCAGCTCACTAGCTTTTGCTCCACAGTCCAAGTGCTGAAAGTTGAAAACTCAAAACATTTCCTCCCTGAATGCATTAAATTCCCATTTTCTTATTTCAAAGCCTTCTGCTTGCTTCAGCATCCAGAGATGCACTTCCCAAATGCACTGCTAGGAACAGGGTGCTGTAAACAAAGTGTTACAAAAAAGGAAGGTTAACACACAACATATTTTTCCCATTACTTCAATATATCCTGCAAGCTCTGCGAGCCTGGTAAAGAAAGAGTCTATTTAAAAATCTAGGGTGGGGAAGAATTAGCTCACCAAAACCATAAACAGATTTGCTTTGCGTTTTCAGCCTAAGAGAAAAACAAGACCGGCTATGTGGATATTGATGCACACAATAGCACAATCACTTGAAAAACAAATTATTTGGGAGGGAGAGGACACCAGAGGAGGGTGGGGGGAAAGGAGGAGTGGAGAGAATGGGGCCAAGTCCTCAAGCACAATCCTGAGTTTGGTTTGTAAAGCTCCCCGAGAAGACACTGGAAAGCTGCCGTGTGCCAGCGCAGGACTGCGAGCTGGCAGGGAACATGACACATGTTGCTACAATGCCACGATCTGTGTCTGGGTGCAAGCCCTTGAGCAACAAACGACATTATTTTCTGCAGATGTAACACAAAGGAATCCCTCCCAGTTACCCAGTGACCTCCCACGCCAAGCAGCCAAACACACCATCGCAGTCTTTCAGTGGCAAACACCAAGGGACGTGACATTGGATTCCCTTCTCCCTACTCTCCCTCCCAAGAGGCTCCGACTCTGTTTACAAAGTGAAGCTACAAAAGCTTTACCCTCTTCCTCATCTATAATGGTGAGACAACCCAGAGAGCAACAACGTCCATGGCGTTTGCAAGACGACTGCCACAGGGTATTGGAGGACCCACCTAGGGTGCAACGAACGGAGGTGGCTTCAAGAAGGACAGCTCTCGGGAGGCTGAGGGTGCAGGTGGATCCCCGCACACCACGTGCTACAGCAGGGTCTGGTAGTTTACTCCTACCAGTTTAACAGACTGGATTTAGCCTGCAGAACTGGAAGTGTGTCAGGAAAGCTACAGCAAACAGCATCAGCCCAGTTGTTGTACTCCCAACACTGATTATTTGTCTACAAACAAGCAATCTCCAAGCACGGCACAAGCCAGGTAGAAATCACTCCAGGGTTTGAAAATCCCATTTCCATGGGGATGCTGTCGTTTATCACACAGCCATGAATTGGGCAAATGAATTCCCCGCCAGCCTGCTCTCTAAGGCTTAACCATAGAGCTTCCCTTCTTACAAATACAATGGCTTTGCTCTGGTATGAGACCCAGTTTCTTCTTCAAAAATCTGGAAAAGTGTAATGGAAAACCAGAATGTTATTTCCAAGCACACTTCTTCTATCCACAGAAGCCAGAGGGAAAATGCATTGCTCTCCTGACCCCTCATCCACACCACGGGAGAGATAAACATTTAAGTTATATGGATTCTTAGGGGTGGGGAAAAAAAAAAAAAAATCAATGGTCTAGCACAAAGATAGAGGAGCACCAGCCAGGGGAAGAGTACAAACGAACACTGTCCTGTCCAAGGCCTGATGTTCAGAAGCAAAAAATCTTGCCCCCTCCTCCAGGACACCTGGGAGCACAACCCAAGGGCTGCACCGAGCACGGAGCAGGGCCGGGCTCAGAGGTTAACGCAGCAAACCATGGCACGACCGCTTCCTTCAGCCCCCAGGCTGCAACAGCCTTGGCAAGAGAACCCTGCAACACGCTGACACACACCCCATGTCCCTGCCGTGAGCCAGAGAGCAGCGCGGTGTGCCCGGCACACGGAACCGCCGCGACCCACCTGCACGAGGGACCACATCCTCGGGCTGCCGTTCTCCAGGCGCTCACACGCATCTTTAAAGTGCCTGTAGTCGCTTCAGCTGTGCTGGGATTCAGGGCTGGAAGAGAAGATGTGACACCAAAAATTAGTGCTGCACCTCCGAAGGAGAAGGTGGCCCTTGGTTAGTGAAGGCTAAAAGTAAAAACAAAACGCTGACGGGTTTAAGGTGTCTCCCAGCTCCTGCCATCCATCCATCCTGCCGTGCTCCCACAGCGCATCCCAACTGAAGCACCCCAAAACACACACCTTTGATTTTTTTTTTATTCAATTAGCAAAGACATCATTTATCAGAAGTTAACCAAGTTCACTGAATTAATCTCCAAGCACTCAACTGTACTGCTCTCACCCCAGTAAAAGTGAAGACCTCCCAGCTGCAGCGTGCTGGAAACCAGGGACACTGCTCCCCGGCTCCCGGCCACCGCTCACGGGCTCGGTTCATTAATGGGACTGCAAACCTCAGTGGCTGAGAACATATTTAAAGCAGCAATCGCAGCACCCTCACCAACACACAGCCTGCAGCTATATATAACCTCCAGCTTTGCTGTTAGCTCCGGGCTTCCTCCATTTTCCTCTGCTGCCGTTCAGTCCCCGTTCCCTCATCCCTGGAAAAGCAGCAGAGCCAGCCCGATGCATTTCATAATTTCTAAAGTTAACCATCTAAAGGGATAACCAGCCAAGTGAATCTCTGAGATTAAGTTCAGACCACGGGAGAAAGCAGCATACTGAACAGCAAAGAGTCACTCTGGATAAAGGTGAGCCAGAGCTCGCAACGAGGGTGAAAAATAGGAAAATTATATTATGATTCCAGAGTAAAGGAAAATCCATGCTTGTTTGCTGCTCCTGTCCGAGCAGGGCCAGCGACAGGTTCTCCTCCCCAGCAACATGTCCCAAGTGTCCCTGTGCTTCAGCCAGCCCGGGTGCTCCTGTCCCCTGCCGTCCCCTGCCAGAGCCCCCCGCGGATCCGCTGCACAGGTTGGATCCTGCTGACCATACACTTTACACACAACCAGCAAGTTTCTTTGATTAAAATAAGTAAGTAAATAAGCAGCATGGCGAGATTGCACCAAATACCATTACCAGTTGGGAAGGTGCTCCCCGACCCCAGCCAAAATCCTGCAGACAAGAAGTATCCGCTGGCTGTAACCGCACAGACCGAACCCCAGCAGGAGTTAAAAAAGAAAAGAAACAAAAGGTAAAGGAATTGGACAAGTGTTGAAGGACATATAAAGGTTTTCCCTCGCTAAGCACTCAGGTGTCCCAATGCTCCCTGCTGCAAAGCTACTCCTCGACAAAGCTCCTTCTAGCCCTGTGGTGCTGGTTGCTGCGTGTTATTTTCCCAATTTAATTCACGGGGAAGGCAAAGCAGGCACAAAACTGGAGGAAAATTCAGCCTCAAGTCTGGCAAATGACAAGAGTTCAGAGAACAAGAAAAAAATGCTTTAAATGCCTGCTAGATGCCACAGTTTTTTCTTTTTTCCCCTTGTTGTTCTTTTTTCCTCCCCTAAAATGAAGGGAAGGCTTATTCCGAACCAATTAGGTTTCAACACACTTGGAAGGATCCCAGTGCTGAATGCCAGGACCTTGACATAACAGGTGACAACCTTCTCTATGCCAGAAAAAGTTTAACATATAATAAGAAACAAATATTAGACTGCTGACGGAGCGGGTTTTTATTCCAGTAATTTCTGTAAATGCCCTGTTACAACTTGCACAACACCACAGTCTCCCAAATGAAGTGATAACAGCACGGCCCCGGCTGCTGATCCGCTGTCCCTCCTGCAATAGCATTGCTGCTCCTCTTGCTGTATTATAAGACCTCTCTCCACTACGGCAGGTCTAATATCATTCACTTGCTCCTTTAGGGATTCAGCATATGCCTAAAACTTTAACAAACATGATTTAGCGATCCTTGGAGCAGCTAAATTAAGAAGAGTGACCTTGATCCCAGCAGTCTGAGCAGCTTCACGCTTCCCCAAATTAAAAGTGGTTTAAATAGAAACTGAAGCTGGAGAAAAATCTGAGTTTCCCAAAACCTTGTTCTGAAATATGGAGTAAAATCCCTGCAAATTTGGCACTGTGAGCCACTACCACCATGGCAGCTCCTCCTTGAATTGCCTGAAGCTGCTGCTTCAAGTACAATAATCCAGGAGAGAGCAGGGGCAGCGGCTGGGGTTTCCTCCGAGCAGCACATGCACAGTTCAGCTCCTTATCACTGAAACTGGAACAGCAACAAGGACAACCAAGGAATACGTTTTTTCCTAACTCCTTTCAGACACTAAAACCCTGATAGCCACCATACACTTGTGTCCTTCTGTCTCAGGGATTTCCACAGTCTGCCAGAGCCATTGAACATCCTGCTGCCATCCTTCTGAGTCTCGACTGAGCAGCTCAAAACCTGCCCAACAGTTCAAGAATGGAGAATATATTCCTCAAATATCAGCAGACAACACAGAGAATAAGTCATCCTCATACACCTCGGGGTTTCCAATCTGAACCAGCTGGGGCAGCAGGCTCGTGAAAGGGAGGGAGAAAGGCCAGACCCCAGCAGCATCCCTGTGCAGGGATCCACTGTGGGGGCTGAACACATACAGGATCTGTACATTTAAAAATCAAAACCACTGTAAAGCCTCCAGGATATAAATTATTCTGTTTTCCTTTCACCTGGTAACCCCATCTCAGGATTATTTTTTTTTTTTAGACAGCTCTCTCCTTGCCTTTTTTTTTTTTTTTTTTTTTTTAATGTGTTTGGAAAGGGAACAAGGCTGTCCCAGAACAAAGCCTCCTTGCAGAGCAAAGCCTGGCTCAACCTGACACTCGCACAAGCAGACAAGGCAGCCCCAAGCCCGGCTCTTGGCACTCTGCCCCATCAGAGGTTGGGCTGAGAAAGAGCAACATGATACGGAAAAAAAACTAAAAACAATTTCCCTGCCCACTGGTGCCCAAAGGGGAGGCTTTGGGGGATGCTTCATCTTTTCTTGCTGTTCCCAGGGCTGGGAAATAGCTCAGCCGCGCGGGCACTTTGCAAGACCCCAGCTTTGGCAGAGATGGGCACCTTCCTGTGGTGCCCCCGTGGACCCTCCTGTGGTCCACAGGACCTGCTGCCCCAAAAGCCAAGTGTGTGGACAGGTTTCCTCACCGTGCTGCTCCACACCCCAACACCCACGACAAAGCAAGTCTTTTGGTTCCCTTCAGCGAGCGTCACAGTCCAGTTTAGCAGCTCTCACGGACGGTCTTGAAGTTGATGAAAGATGGTTGTTATATCTAGCAAGGAGCAAAAAAGCTCATTTATACCTTGAGACCTGAGTTGATTTGTGTGGCTATAAAGAAAAAAAGGTGATGTGCAGTGACGCAGAGTTAATGACCAAGGGAGAACCAACTCTCTTACCTGGTCTGAGCTTTTGCACCTCATTCACAAATCAACAGCACAGGTCTGTCCCTGCTCTTGTCTATTAAACAGTTGTTCCCTACAGAGAAAAAGGTACGTTAGTGTCAGATTGGCATCTTTGATAAGACTCTTGGAGGAAAGACCTGCAGAGGACACGGCAGAACAGCTGTCCTGACCTGCAAAGGATGCGCATGGAGGGAACACTTCTGAGCCCCGTGGGACCTCCCGCAGCAGCCCAGCAGAGCCCGGCCGGTCCCGCAGCCTCTGCTGCCAGCGGACTCTGGCTTAAAAAGGTTCCTGTTCCCAAGGTACAATTAAGGGACTGAGGGATTACCATTTGTGACCTCTGAAGTGGCTGTTTCTGTTCCTCCAGTATTTACACAGAGCTGGGAACTTGTCTTTACGGATATTTCTTTAAGGAGGAATAGCTATAGTAAAAGCAACATCACTCTCGCCCCCCTCTGTCTCTCCCAGCTGAAGTGAACCGGTGTCCTGGAACGGCTGCATCAGGAGAGGCCAGTCATTCAACATCCCTACCATTCAGTTTTACAATCAAAGCGCATAAAATATTTCTAACCAGCATCTACTTTTCTAGAGGGGCATGCAAACTTATCTTTAGTCACTTCAATGTTTTTAAGTGCCTGAAAATTTAAACCCCAGAACATCATTTGTCATCTCTTGCTTATTTTAGACTGAAAACAACCTTCTCCAGCCTCACTACTCCATGCCAGCGCTGTAGGAAGGGAGCACAGGAAAGCCCTTAGACAACTTCCACTTGCAGGAGAACAAACCACACCTTCCTTGCACAAGAATGACCATGAAGAAATATTAGAAATATAATTCCAAACCATTTTCATCTTCCAACAACTGATGCTCCACAAGCAGTTCAGACCATCAAATCCAGCTGTTGCTTTTAGGGAAAGCATTGCCCAAAATTTAATCTGAACTTTTTTCTCTTCAATTTTAGGAACGTGACCTCTTGCCCTATCCTCTCTGAACACAGAAAGCAAACACCACCTTCCCTTTCAGGCACTTGAAGATACATGTCCTCCCTCCCTCTTCTCTTATCCAGAGCCAAACTTCTCAGGTTTGTTCAAACCCATGGTTTCCAGACCTCCAGTCAGTCTCGTTACAGCTTGCTGGACCTCCTCCAACAGACTTCTCTCTGCCAGAGCCAGGAGAGGACACCTTCCCCCAGCCTCCTGCACTGCACACCATCTACTCCAGGATGCTCACTTTCAGCTAAGAAGAGATGAGTGTTATGCCCAAGGTTCAAGAATTTACAAGCAGATAGAGACATGGTCCAATTCATGTGTGGCTTACTCATTTTTTCCATCACAAAAAGAATGAATTATGGAATATTCTTGTTAAGCTAAAAATTCCTATTGGAGAGTTTTAAAAATTCTAAATCCTACTCAGGTGGATTTTAAAAAAGGTATATGCAGCATTGAGCATTAAAGCTCGGCCAACGATAGTCAGCTTCTCGCTCCAAGAAAAGGACACAACCGAGCAGACTCCCACTCCTCTCATTTTCACTTCACTGCCCACAAAGGTGCTCTGAGGACCACAGGGGACACAAATGTTTAAATTTGACTATCTGTTATTTGAGAGCTGAAATCACCACTCTGTTCCATGTTTTTACAAGGTGTAAGGGGGCTCTCATCATCTCTGTGATTATCCAGTGTGGCTGGAGCAGAAGAGCACTGGTTTCCCTTTCGTTCAAAAATCCCAAGCCTACAGCACCCCCCAGGACGTGGGAAGCTGCAGCTCTGTCCCTGCACAGCCTGGAGGGTTTGGCACTGTTAGCCCCAGCACCCGCTGTGAGCTGGGATATTCTGGGATGGGGAACTCTGTCAGTCCCCTGGGATCTGCTTTCCACGCTGAGCAACATATCTGAGCAGTCAATACATCCAACAACATATCTGAACGGTCCCTCTGCCCTTATCTCCAGCCTCTTCCAGCTGCAATTACTGCTCCCGTTCACAAACAGTTTGTAGGAACAAGAGGACAACAGAAGTAAAAATAAGGTGCTTTTTTAAAAAAAAAAAAATGCCCTTTGACTACGAAGTTACCCTGAGCATGATGGGACAAGCAGCACTGCCACTACCTCAGGTATAAAAAAAGCCTGTGAGCCAGGAGTGATGACACTATTATAATTCAAATTATTAATGAGGGACCTCGTGGCTCTCAGCTTTTGCACACAGCTTGGCTAAAGCCAAAGGATCCTTTTTTTTTTTTTTTTGGAGCATGGACCTAGCAAACTGCACAGTTAGCAAAGAAAAACCACATTGACAGTTTTTACACTGTCCACAATATCTTTTTTAAGGTGATTTGTCATTTAAATTGTCAGCTTGAAATCCAATCATTTTAAAAAATGAATAAAATATTATGTATTACATTCACAGGCTGCAACCACTGCCAAATTCCTCTGTCCGTTTTTATGGGATTATAATCACATTCTTCTTTTAATGTTTTATTCTCTTACTTCTGTGCCAAAGAGATGGGAGAGTAAATGGCTACTCAAGAACCATGCACGACGATCCAAACCAAAACTGAAAACGAAGCAAAGTGCCACACTCCCCTTCCTCGGGAAGGGGATGCTCAGCAAGAGCATCACCCTCAGGTGCAGCAGCCAAAATACTTTCAGACACCAGCATCATTTTAAAGCAGGTTTTCCTGGGGGAAAAAATCCTTTTTTTAAAGGAAAAACATTTTTAATCAGGAGGACAAGCTTTATGTTTCTGCCACAGAGAAACACCCGGCTCTTGCAGAGATCAGAAACAGCCCAACCCAACAGCGGGGACACAGGGAAAGTCGGTTGGTGGGACCCAGAGCAGATTAAGAACCAAGCACACCACAGCCCATCCCAAGGGCTGTACATCCCCCCGTTACCCCATTCACTGAACAGACCCATCTTCGGTCTCCCCGGTTTGCTCTGCCCACGAGGAACAAGCCTTGTCTGAGCCTGTTGCCAGCGGGTCCTGATCCCAGCTCCCGCAGGGACCTGGCTGGGGCTCAGCCCGGGGACAGTCACACAAAACAGGCATTTTGGCATTTCTTAGTCAGAATCTAAGCGTCTTCTTTTTTTCCCAAAAAAAAAATTGCCTGGAGCACAACAGCACTCGTTTGTACAAAGAAGACAAACAAAATCGTCTAGAAGTGGAAGCAAAACCTTATTCACCCAAATTAATGGGCAAATTTTACAACATGAACACAAGAAAAATGTTCGCCTTGGTTTTTTCTCCCTCCCTTGCAAGGCACTTTGGTTTTTTGGGGTTTTTTTTTGCAGGATAGTGTTCCTTTATAAAAGCATTCTTCTGAAAGCACTTCTCCCGTGAAGCTCCCCCTCCAACAGCTACTGTTACAAATCTGCGATAAAAGACGTATTCAGCAGGGTTTGGCACACAAATAGCGCCCAAAGCGGCATTGCCAAAGCCTCACAATTTTATCACGAGCTTCAAAATATTTGGAGAAAGAAAAGATGCTCTTGCTGGGAACATCAGCTAGGAGAAAGCTGCAGCTCTTGGGGTCATGAGAACCTCAGATTTCATCAGGGGGAAAAAGGAAAAAAAAAGAAGATAAGTGTCTAGACACAATTCTGGAGAAAAACTCTGAAGGAGGAGTGCAACGTGATCCGGATTTTCAAGGACTGATGGCCAAGCAGAAGGAACCTTTGATGGACTATCACTCAACTTGATCCAGCTTCAGGATTCTGCACTATCTCACCGGTGACTTCTGAATATATGTTTGGCGGGGGGGGACACCATGCCGTGAACTTCAGCCCTGGAAGCACCACCAGAACTTTGCAAAGCTTTGCAAATGCAGGGGACAGCAGCTGTCCCTGGTGTGACATCGCCCTTCAGCCAGGGCTCCATGTCACGCATGGGAGCAGCCACAGAGATCCCGCGTGGCTGGAAGCACGGACCTGGGGGCTCAGCTCAACAGGGACACTTTGCTTGCCTAGACAGGGAATGTGTCCATGATCTAGCCACTTAACCTTGCCAAAAAAAAGCAGAAGGTCTTGCTCTGCTCTCTCTCACCCCCCCCCAGCTCCCTACCCTTGCCCCCGCGGTCTCTCCCTGTCCCTCAGCCCATGCCAGACCTCTCCAAGAGCTTCTGCACCAGCAGAAATCCTCCGTCCGCTGTTATCCCTAACCATCAGGTCAGACCAGCGGTCTCACAAACCTCTTACTGAAGTTTGCAAGGGAAATATAAATGGAAATGTGTATTTTATATATATGAGAGGGCTGGAGTACCTCCCGTACAAGGAGTGTACAGCGAGCACAGCTCTCCTGTCCTGCTGCTCTGCCCCTCCGTGCCAGAAACAAACCACAGCCAAACCGGCCCCGGCATCCCGGCACAAGGGGAAAGAAACATCTCAGCAATGAATAGATTTCAGCTGGAATCTCCCAGGAGATGGTATTAAAACGAAGGGGGGAAGAAATAAATAAACGGAGGAAAAAAGAATCAACTTGCCAGTATCAGCCATGCCAACTTCTAAAACCATAAGTCAAGCCCTGAACGCCATGGCACCGGCTCCCAGTCTGGGACACTGGGAAATAACCGGGTTAATGTGGGGCGGTAAGAGGAGGGCATCTTCATACTCCTCTCTGTCCAAGGATTCCTGCTTTCCAGCTTTTCTCCATAACTGCGAAGCTCTAGGGGTCTTTTTCTCTTTAAAAAGCTGGGGCTTTCACTGAAGTCCTGGTCCTGAGCGCTGGGCTATAATCCGAGTCTCAGATGTCAGGAGGTAGTGATGGAGCTGGCCACCAGCCAAACCCTTTTCCAACCAGCTCAGTTGGGGTCTGGATTCAGAAATCCACACCGATGTATTAAGTATTTCCCAAAATGCAGAGTTTAACCCCAAAACTGTACCATGCAGCAGCAAGCACAACTCTGTACTGCTCTATAAATTCTACACCATAAATACATCACTACCTACCACGCTCACTGGGTCCAGCTCTAAATCTGGTTCACCCATCAGTCGAGGAGAATATAAATACTCTCCCTGGTTTTTGGTGCAATATTCCCAAGTTGATCCAGAGAACCTCTGGAGTCACTAAGCTATAATTAGAGGTTTATTACAAGAGGTGTTTGGGATGCCTGTCAGCGCTGAAGGAGACTCTGTATTTAAGGTACCCTTCACGCACGCAGCAGCAGTGGGATGTTATTTTGGTTTTCAGAAAAAAAAAAAAAGCCAACTTGTTTACTCACCTCAAGTGACTTCTCTTGGTTTCTGCTTTGCGAGAGTATTTTCGGCCTCTAACTTGATTAATGGCATTTCAAAAAGGCGAAAAGAAAAAGCCATCAGTGAGGTGGTTTAAAAGACATTTTTATCCATAGGTCATAATGTGATTACCAGCTAAATCTTGCCTTTCACTAAAAATACAAAACAAAAAATGAATCGGGTGCAGGACGTGCACATTCACTCATTCGTTATTGTAGGATTGTTGACATTAGCTTTTATTTTTAGAAAAACATGAAGTGTGGAGGGGAAATGAAACAATGCAATACTTCTTTGAGACCGTCTCTAACATTAGGAAAACACGCAAAGAAAATACTGTAGTGATCCGCTTGCATACCTTCCCACAGAGCACCCGGCTCGAATTTACAAAATAATAAATACTGTTTCAAAGCACTTGGACTGGCCTGACTTTTTTTTTTTTTTTTAATATAACATTGGACAACGTCACGGTATCCTGAGCCTTTGGGAAGGCGAGGACCCAAGAGCCACACACCAGGGACGCTCGCTGGGACCTGGTCCCCTCCTGGCTGTCACACCATGGGGTGACTGGGCAGTTCTCATTCCCCATGCCAAAAACAGGGGCACACCGGACCACCCGCCTGAAGCCAGAGTGAGCATTTTACATCGCAGGCTCCTTCAACTGCCCTAATCCTGCAAACACCTTAATAAAGAGGTTGCTCCATCAAACGCAGCGGGGTTTCTCGCCTTTGCAGCACAGTGGGGTGTGCTCATACGCAACACCTGCATTTCAGCAGACCATCCCCTGCATTTCTAAACAAAATATTTTAGGCCTACAAGCACCAAGCTGTATCACAAATGTTGCTAAAATTGAGTTTAAACTGGAATGAAAAAGCATCTCTGAAGTGATGCTCTGGTCCAGCACCTGGTAGCAGCATCCCCTGTGCTCTGCTGTTCGAAAATAAGTCCTGAGGGTGAGGTGGCCGCACCGGAGACAGAATCCCCTCCGCTAATCCCAAATGTGAACTCAGCGGCGTAACTGCACCAGCTGCCAGGTACAGCTCTGCAGAAGTCACCTTTCCTGGTGCTGCCTGGACACAGCACCACCAAGGCAAAGGGGGGGTTTCTCCAACCACCCACCTTTGGGGCAGAACTGGACAAACAGAGCATTGGAGGAAGGCAGGGCAGAAGAGAGCCAGGGGTCCCGGTGGTCAGAGGGTGCCCAGCTCCCAGATGCTCTGAAATCACCCCATCCATCCCTTCAAAGCACAACAATTAAATATTTGGGAGCTGGATGGATGCACAGTAAACATGGAAGCAAATTTCACTATTAATGGCCTCCAGTGGACTTATTTTTGCATCTTGCAGCAAAGCACCACTGCAAGGGAATGTTTTCTTCTTCCACCAGACCACTGTCACAAACCTACATAAAATTATGGTTGACTTACAATTTCTATTCCCCCCCCCCAAAAAAAAAAAAAATTTGAAATTGAGCTTCTTGATTGCAAAATTAGCAATACTTTGTATCTCCAGTTCAGTTTCAAGAACCTCCCTCCTCCCTTTTTTACAATCACATGGAGAACAGCTACACTGCACATAACCATTTTTTGCTACATTGAGCTTGAGGAAAATTTAAGACTTCCTCCCCACCCCGTCTTCTTTTTAATGGGAGATGTGATTATTGAAATTAAATCGGAAAATAGTCAGCATTCACCAATCAGCTCAGCAGTTTGGGTTTTCTTCATCTGCTGGTTACACACTAATTATTGTACTGGTGGGATTATTTCCCATTCACATTTGGAATTTACAGCACAGTAGGGAATTGATTAAATTAGAAGAAAAATACTAAAAAAAAAAAAATCAATGACATTTTAAATTCAACTTTTTTTTTTTTTTAATTATTTCATTCCAAGTCTCATGCCTACCAGGACTCTACAAACTCAACCCCGGCAGAACAGATGCACAAGGCAGCATTTCCGAGCGTTCAGGGGCAGGACTGCAACAACATCCCCAGAGCAGACATTTTGGGATGGCAACGCAACCCTTCCATGTTGTTTATCCCATCCTCCGCTGCCTCACACCAACCATACCCATTTCCACTTGGTCGATATTTGTAATTAAGACAGAAAACCTCCCCACGTAAGGGAAGTAAGCCCCATTCCCAAGCCCAGGACTCCAGCCATGCTGGAACACCGGTGCTGGGGCAGGAACAGGGCTTTGCCTGAGCGGGGAGCAGAGGCGGCGATGGCAGGGGCATCCCATGATGGCCCCCACCCCATAAGCAGCTCTGATAGACCCCAGAAGAGTGAGAGCGATGGAGCAACACATGCCCACAGCACACCACCTTCTCTGGCTATTTTACGCATAGGTGCCTGATGGAGACCCACCCCCTTTTGAAGGTAGCCAGCAGAGAGACCCCCAATTTTGCTATGTGAATCTCAAATATTATTTACCATCTCATTTAACCTGGGCAAGCACACGTGTTGGTACACCAGTATGGCCAACAGCAGGGCTCTGAATACGCACGGGGCTTTGTGCTTGCCTTGCAGCACTGTTATTTGGGGGGCTACTGGGGGGTTACCCCTGAAAGCAAGGGCTCCT
>NW_010105177.1:2824-5844 GCF_000699245.1 Pterocles gutturalis | reverse complement strand
CCCCCCCCCCCAGCTCCCACTGGCCTGTTGAAAACTACAATTTAAAAAAAAGAAACCTATGCTAGATGACAGATAAGCTCAAAGTAGGAGCATGAAGTTGCTTTAAAGCAGCCAGTCTCTCCTCCTCCTAAAGCTGTGGCTTTCCTCCTGCCCCCCCACCGCGGGGCACCCACAGGCTGCTCCGAGGCCTCCCTAGAAGGTGACATGAAAAGCAAAAGTCCTGCAACGCCGAAGGGAATCTACACCACCCCAGAAAACATTCAGGTGTCCCCCGAGCAGAAAATTAGACTGAAAAATCCCATCTAAAGAACAGCTGCAACAAAGCGGTGGCATGGACTGGCAGCGAGGCCAGGCAGGGTACCAGGGTCGCTCATGGGGATCCAGACATGCGGGTCTTCAGGCAAGAAGAGGATGGTAATAAAATCAGGAGAGCATGGCACAGCAAACGGAGCTCAGGAAAGGGTTAGGTCCAGGTGGACACAGCAATGACTATTCATCAGAGAGGGTTTTTGCACAATTAACCTCCAGCACACTGCCTCTGAAGGTGCCTCCTCCAAAGCATCTTCATTTCTAGTGCTTGTATAAGCACCACCGTGACTGCCAGGGTCAAATCTCCAGCCTCCAGAGACGGTACCAGCACGTGGCAGAGCAAACACGGCTGAGCACCACGAGTCCAGGCTGGGTGAGCGGGACAGCACCACACCACTGAGACAGACATCAACCCCAGAGGGAAAAAAGCTAAAAGCAAACGACCTGCAAACCTGCAGTGGTTCCCACATCACCCTCGCTCTGCGTCTCTCCTGCCTGTAAAGCAAGATGACAACACCAGACGCTGGAGCAGGGAGCGCAGGCTGCAATTTAAAACATCTGCTGCGCTTCACAGTGCACGCACGACCGGAGGAGCGGAGCCTAACAGGTGGATGATGGTTTTAATGAAATATTCACATTCATCTGCTTGCTCTAAGTCCAGACCACAAGTCTGCTTCCCCTCTGCTAGT
The DNA here is from genome assembly GCF_000699245.1 of Pterocles gutturalis. Taxonomy (NCBI): domain Eukaryota; kingdom Metazoa; phylum Chordata; class Aves; order Pterocliformes; family Pteroclidae; genus Pterocles; species Pterocles gutturalis. The sequence continues at coordinate 4,846 of NW_010105177.1, read as the reverse complement.
GCAGCTGAGGGTTTTTTTTGCCCAGATTTTTGTTTTTAAATAAGTTCTGCCTGTATAAAACAGAGACACTCCCCTTGTCTTAAATATTTGTTGACTTGGAAATGACTCCTAGCAAAGGAAGAAAGAGCAGGATGCCCTTCAGAAGAGCAATCTGCATTTACACCCCACTTAAACCAAAGCCAGCACCCAGCGGGCTCGCACGACCTCCTGCACACGCCGCAGGGTGACCTGTTTCTAATGCCACCCAACTGGGGACACACGGAAGAGCCAATTAACCTGAATGCAAAGAGTAAACACACCCATCTTGCCAGGGCCATGAAAAACCACACGTCAAGAAGCCGCCCTGGTGTCACATCCAACCCATCAAGGTCTCCAAAGCCACCCAGCACCATGCCCGAGGTGCTGGTGTGGAGGTGACCCCCTCTGCAGGGTTGACCAGAGCCAGGAGGCATGACACACACTGAAACGGTCCTTGTGCCACCAGTGCCCCAAGGCAGGACCTGGAGCCACCAGGAAGGTCTCCGGCCATTGGGACCTGCTCTCTGCAGCTGGGTCCTTAAAGCAGAGGGCAGTAACCGTGCTCTCCATCCCTGGGACAACCCAACCATGGGACTCACTTTGCAGAAGGACACCAGCAACCAGATGGGGCTGGAGGATGGGAAAGCAAACCACCAGTATGACTGTTTTGTTAAGATTTGCTGTATTCTGGGAGCTTTGTTTTTAAATTGATTTAGGCAGTTGACCCCACTGCTGACCTGACCGTATCCAGAGGAAAAAAAATAACCCCCAGCTTTCTGATAAGCACCTGGATATAAAGGAAAAAGTGCCACAGCTTCTGATTTACAGCACTGCAATCATAGAGCACAAGTCTATAGGAGATGCACAGACTTCCAGATGGGAAGAGAGACCGACAGGACTGATTGCATACAATTATTAATGTGTGTCTCTACACCACTGGAAAAAAGCACTGAACATGTTTGAAAGGAAACAAAGGAGGGAAAAATAAAATGACTACCCATTCAAGTATTTATGCAATATTCACATGACACCTTACGGAAATAAAGACTTGCTTGACCTATTTCCAAAAGAGAAGTTTTCAGAAGTTTCATGAACACTTCTCTATTGATTGAGGCACAAGAGCAAAGCACGCGTGAGCATCCCGCACGGCGAGCCAGGCTCCAGGAGCGACTAGCTCCCTTATTATCCTTCTCACGGGAGCAAACTGATCCCCTTTGTATGTGCAGAACACAAAAGTCAGCCTGAAAACAACCTCCAGACACTTATTCAGGAGAAGAAGAGTTAAAAGATACCAACACAAACAGCAGAGAGCCACCTCGCCTGGCTGGAAGCCCCTTTCAAGGATCTATCTGCCTCTTGCCTCCCTGAATTTTTAAGTGCTCATTATTTAAACCCGCCCCACCCAGGCTCTTTACTAAGGACACTCCACCAGCCAAATTCCAGGGCTCATTCCCCACCCTATTCCTGACATGGCCCTCTCAAGCATCTCTGTATTAAAAGAAAAAACCCAAACAACTCTTCCCCTTCCCTTCCCCTGGAGCAGCCCAGCAGGCAGGGAAGCCCCATCACCCAGACTGAATTTTCTGAGCATTACTGGGCAGGAGCGTTTGGGTGGAGCTATAATGGAAACTTTTGCAACCTTAACGCCATGCTATTTTATTACTTTCTTTCCCCGCCCCCCCCCCAAGCAAGTGCTAGAACACAGGGGGGGCCTGGCTGGAGCGGCGAGGGCAGCACTCGCCTTAAGCAGAGGAATGTTACAAGAGCCATCACCTCAACTGAACACAGTTCAGAAGGCTCATTCTCCTATGTTTCTATTTCTAAATAAAAAAATAAAAATTAAGTAGGAATAAGGGGTGGAGAGCACGCAGATAAAAAAGGAGTTCAGTTAAATGTCCCCTTATCATGCATGTAGAAAAAGCACAGGGTACCCTGCACGGCGTCCCTCTGGAAGAGGAGAGGAAAGAGACACCACAAAGTCTTTGAAACGCGGGAGAACGTCCT
>NW_010105177.1:0-2778 GCF_000699245.1 Pterocles gutturalis | reverse complement strand
CCCCGCCGCTCCGGCTCTGCTCTTGTGCCATGTGTCATCACCAGCTCCTCCAGCTCCACCGCAGTCCTCATCTGACCAGGGCTTCTCCAGCGACTTCCACAAACTCGCTCCATTTGCATCTTAAGCATTGTGATTTAGAACATTTGTCCAGAAAAAAAAAAAAAAGGGGGAAAAAACAAACAAACAAAGAAGGGGAAAAGTACAAGACTTTTTTTTTCTTTTTAATTAGAAACATCACCCCTCTCCTACTCAACAAAGCAGAAAAGCCATTGCAGCTGTGAGAGGGAGAGATGCTGCAGACCTTCCCCACAAAGACCATCAACACCAGCAGGCAGCACCTTCTCCTGATCAGCCGCCGTAGGACTAGACCTGCTCCACCTGGCAGAGGTGCCTGAGTTACAAACATAATCACCTCGGGCTCCTGTTTAGAGCAAAGAGAGAGGCACCTCGGGAGTGATCCAGAGTCTGCACGGGGCGAACCAGCCTTGGGATGAGGAGGGTGGGGGGATGCTGGTCCTGGCTCTGGCTCTCCCAGGCCAACCCCCCCATTGCAGGGCCATGCCAGCTCCCTGCAAGAGCAAGGGGGACAACTTAATAATAACTTAATAATAGCCAGCAAACCAAGGACCTCTCCACAAGATGAGTCTCCCTCGTGCTTTTTTACATGCAAATCAGGTGGAAAAGACAGAAAGGAATAGAAAAACACCAAGAGATGGGGAGCAAGGGACCACGCAGGTTCACTTGCACAAGGCGGGGGGGCTGAGCAGGACGGTGTCCGCTCCCATCTTCTGCCTTTTGTTTGCACAGATTTCCACAGCCCCTCAATTATTTGTTTCAGCTCCCAACAGTTTTCAGAGGCAGCTAACACCCTGCCTGCATTCAGCAGGGAGCAGGCAGCCGGTCCCCGCAGGGGATGAACACAAGTGGGTCTCCCAGGGCTCATCACTGCCCAGGATACAGCCCCGTGCTTGGAAATAACAACCACCGCACCTCTGCGACAGCCTGGCACAGAGCAGCGAGCTCCTCGTCCCAGTATCCCGGAGGATGCTCCTGGGGGACCAGCTGCAGCCATGCCCCGCAAACGGTGCTGCCTCCGGACCCATCCCACCACACAGCCGGGGAAAGGCTTGACAAGGGACAGACACGGATCCACGGCCCAGGGTTACACGACTGTAAACCCAAGTTGTAGATAATTCCAGGAGCTACGAGACGAGCCACTTTTACACAGTGACACCATAGTAACCGAGGCGGATGATACAGCTTGCATGCACAGGGGCACCACATTTTTGGAGGGGAGGAAGAGGAGGGCTAAATAAAAGGCAAACCTTCCCGCAGAGAGAGGGGACACATTCGTATAAAGGAGAACCGAGGCCACGCTGCTGTTCAGATCTCCCCCACCAACAATCCAGATGGCTCTGACCCCCAGCCCGGCTCACCTGTCAGCACTGCCTGCAGCGGTCCCTGCGCTTTCCCGACGAAAGCCAGCAGCCCCCACGGGGCTGGTTTTCTTTGGCTTTGCAACAAGGATTTTATTCAGAGATGTGCTCCTGCGAGCAACTTTGGGCCTTCAAGTTACTACAGCTTTCTTACGGTAGCAAGAATTGCAGAGGCTGAGCCCTGTCAGAAAAAACTACGCTAAACCCCAACCCATCTATAATATAATTAACACAACCTCCAGATGAGGCTGTGTCTGAAGCAAAGGTGGGTCAGGGCTCCAAAACTGCATGAGCATCTGTGCGCTGCGAGTTACTGGGATGAACTAAGAGGAAACAATAAACAGCCTGGAACAGTCTGCTCCCCTGTCTCACCTACGCATCCCGAGTTGTAAAATACATCACAGTCACTGCCCCAACCTCCTTAATAGAAGTTATCATTAAATTGCTGTTTTATTCTATGGTAAATAAAATGCTTTGATCTTCTGGGGATTTTTTCCCTCCTTCTCATTTCTTAAAGAGATATAAACATCTTTAAAACAAGCTGTTCCAGATAATGAAGTAAACTTCTGTCTTCCTATCCGTGGAGAATCACCCCTCAGCACACCGCGATCCTCAGCTGGGGACTGCAGCTGCAGTAGGTGCTCAGGGAGAAGCGCAGTGAAACCCTCCCTGCCCGGCTGGAGCAGAGCCTGCTCCCTGAGGGGTGCAGAAATGGGAAAACACAGCTCAAGAAGGGATCATACACGATTTTTTTTTTTTCCAGGTGCATCAGTCAGCCTAACGAGACACATCCCCTACCTTCCCCTATCACCTACCTCTCCCCAAAAGTTTCCCATCTCATAACTGGAACAGAAAATGATACCTTGGAAAAATTAAGCCCACCAGAGGATGGAGTTTAAAGCCCTGAGTATGAGCTATGTGTCCTGACATACCAGCCGTCCAAGAAAAGGCAATGCCTGGGGGTTGCGTGTCTGCTCGCAGCCTTGGACCCACATCCCCCCCACTAAAATATCTCCACTTGGAGCGGAGAGGCCCCGTTCCACTGGCACCCGGCCACACGCCGCTGCCACCATTGAGCCCCGATTAGGAGCTGGCACAGCCCAGGCAGGACTTTACCCCGGCAGCCCCGGGGCAGGCGGTGAAACCACTGTCCCCAGCCGAGCAAGGAGAGCACCGAACAGGAAAGTAGGACGGAGTGATCCGGGGTTTGGTTCCTGCTCTGCCACAGATTCCCTGCGTGGCCTCAGGCATGTCACTTAGCAGCGCTCAGTTTCCTACCTGTGTGACAGGGACACGCCGCCTGCTCCCATCCCGACACCACGGTACACCCAGCACCGCTGCA
>NW_010105176.1:78565-93103 GCF_000699245.1 Pterocles gutturalis | reverse complement strand
CTCCCCATGGCGGGGCTGTTCCTGAGCGGGTCCGTGCCGGGAGCTCCGGTTGAGGAGCGTGGGTGGGGTGTCAGGTTGGTCACGGGTGTCGTGTGCTTGTTACGCTTCCTTGTGATTGCCCCTCGAATAGAATCCCGGCACTCAAGCAGGTTGTAAATGTGGGTTCTCTGGGCAGTCAGGTCTGCTCAGTTTTCTTACACCTCCTTGAAAAAGAAGTTTATTATGGCTTTGTGGTACTTAAGGACAGTGTTAATTTCTGTTTTCTCAGTTGTTAAAGCTCTCGGAGTTCTGTGCTCCCTGTGGTGGAGAGCTGTGGGGTCCTTGCTGGCCATGCTCCCTCCTCTCCTGCAGGCCCTGGGGAGTTCTGACACGATAATCTTATGTTTAGAAAGAGTTTTGTGGATTTTACTAATTTTCTATTTTAGTCTTTGTCGATGATATCGGAAGGTTGATCTGGTTTGTGTTAGAGCTCATTTTAAATGAGTTCACCTTGTTCTATGAGGAGTAACACCTCCTCCTTCCATCTCTGGCAAAAAGAGTTGAGAGTGGGTTGGTGCTTGAGGAAGGATGGAGCTGCAGCTGCGGGCTGTTTGAAGTAGTCCCAAGTTAATAAACTGTAACTGCAGAGACCTCTGAAAATCCAGTTCCTGAGCGTTTCCTCTGCTGGTGCCCCTTCAGTGTCAGCTGGCTGGTGGTTCTGTGATGCAGGGTGTGTTGCTTCTCAGCCAGACTGAGGCTCAGACCAAGTTACTTTTTATGAATTAACTGCCTTTTGAACACCTGTCTTATTTGTAAATGATGTTGGGAGTAACTGCGTTGTGGTGTTTGTGTTCCTTCTGGGTAGAATAATAAACACTTACTGCTCTCGGCAGCAGTGAAGTGGTGAAATTTACCATCAACGCAGCTGCGAGGCAGGGAGTGGCTGCCTGCTGAATCCCAGAAACCTGCGGCTGTCCTTCTTAAGTAATCCTAAACACCTGATTATCTTCATGATCTTCTAAAGAACAACGTTCGCCTTAGCAAACGGTAACTTTTCCTGGATGTGCTGAAGAGCAGCAATTCAGACACAGAAGCAGTCAAGCTCCCTTAGTTCCAGTTGTACGAGGTTATGTATCCTAGTGAAAACATTTGTTTAGCGTCATACTATGTATTAAGAAAGGGTTACAGAGAAAATGCAGAATTAAGACATAGAGTTAGAAATTTCACTTTTCTGCTTGGTAACTACATGTATCCTGATGGATGCTTTTTTTTTTTTAAGCTACTGGGTTTAAGAGGTGAAACCTTGACGATAAAACGTGATCAGTGCCAGTGGGACAGCTTAGGTGCTTACAGTTCCAGTGTGGCTGGTGAAACTCAAACTGAAGTACAGGGTATCTTGTGCAACAGGACATATCCTTCACTGTTCAGGTGTCAGTATTTCAGTGTTGCCAGCTTTTACAGCTCTTCAGAAACTGAAAGCCAGGTGTGCCAGATAATGATACTTTTCAGATTTAGATTGTTTTCATCTGCTTCCTAATCATGAATGTTCTGGGTTCAGCCTTTCCAAGCATTTTCTTTGCAATCAGGAATGCTACTAGTTTTTTTGATGGAGTCTGTCCTTTCGCTGTTAATACAGATTTTTCTATATATAGGCTTTTTAAATAAAATGTAAGTGCAAAGTACCTTATCTTCCTGTTTTTTATTCTGCACCTTGGATTTCTCACAGCTCTTTAAAATACTGCTCTTCTGAAATTAAGTCCTGCGATAACTGTACATGGTAGTTAGCCTACAGGGAAACTGGAGACGGGAGGGCTGTGGGAAGGGGAGCTGGGGTGGAGTGACAGCAGAGGGCTCTGAAGCAGCCTTTTCAGAAATGTTAGTCGTGCATTTTTGTTACGCTTTGTGAGGTAGCGCTTCACCTTACAAATACTTCTCACAGCCCCTCACAAAGTGCTTATTTAGAGGCAATACTTTAGGATTAAATGAATGCAGAATATTTGTGCAGTGACCAAATGGAATGGAAAATGGAAGTAATATTTCGTTCTGTGTGGCTGCATTTTTCTTGCAAAGCTTGTCCTTGAAAACGAAACATATCAAATGTTAAATCGAAAGATTTTTTTTTTTTTACCTGCATGCTGGGAATTGGAAATGTTGCAGACAGTTCCACCCGAGATGCTTTCTTAAAGTTTTAGCTGGAGGGTGAATAGCCAAGGTTGGAATGGAATAAATGATGGGCACTTGGCTTTCTACATCGTGGCTTTCCCTTGTTTTTAAACCAAATTGGTTTATTCTTCAGCAGCAGACTGTGTGTTTGTGGCAGGAAGGCATTAACTCACTGTGGGTAGCTGTATGGCTTGTCATGTATTTCTTTTTTTCTTATTCTCTTAAACAGCCAGAACAGAACTCTTTATTTTACAATAATTTCAAGATTTCCCGTGCTCTCTCTATCACGTATCAAACGTGACAAGTATGTATAGCCGTTCGTAGCTGACTTGCTAAACAGAGACAACGAACATGAATAGCAGAATTTTACGGGTGAATTCTTTAGCTTGTCACAAACAATAAGAAGCATGAACATCAGGCTTATGCTTGCTTTCTGCACTGAAGGGATGACTGCAAAATGCAACACTGCTGTTGTTACCATTACTGCTTTCCTCTACTGCTATAGAGGCGTAGAGTAATATTTTGTTAAAATTTCCCACAGAGATGGGGTAGTTTCTGTCACAGTCCTATGGGGATTTTTTTTTAAGCTTCTTTTGTTAAGTTTCACTTCTCTCATCTTCCCCAAGGCTGATGTTAGTGTCACCAAAGGAAAATAAGAGTTGCTGTTACATTTGTTTGTTGCGGAACTATGTATCCACAGGGTCTGGAACGGGTTCTCAAATGAGTTCAGCAGAAGGGGATGTCTGCAGAGGGGTTGTGTGAGTTAATCTGCCAGGAGAAATTCAATCCCCATATTTCATTTTAAGACCACTTTGTGTAGCAAAGTAGTTTAACCAGTAGCAGATTTTTTGCTTGCTGATGGTTAATTTCATGTCCTACAAAGGGTCAGCACCTTAATACAGGAGAACATGATTACCTCATCCTCGCTTCCCCCGCACACGCTGAGGGGTACCGTGCGTTTGGTTTGTTGGGTTTAGGTGAGCTGTTGTCAGACGCCCTTTATCTGTCTGATTTTGAGATGGGTCCTCAAAAGAACTTCTAAAAAAGAAAGTTGTCTTTTTTTTTTTTTTTCTTCGCCCTCTATGAAGTTCAAAGGACAGAGGAGCCTTATAGGGTTTTAATTGGAAAGCTACTGCTTGACCCTGGTTGTGTAAACGTGTGCGCAGGGGAGTTCTGCCGAACTTGTACTTCTGTAATCCCTATGCCTGTCTGAACCTTTGCCCTTCTTACTTTATAACTGGAGCTTCATTGTCACCATTTGTCCTGCAGCTCCTTTCAAAGAAAACTGCCTCGCAAGTGTCTGTTTCCACTTTGCTGCTGTGTTCTGCTAAGGAAGGGTATTAATTCATACCTGATACGTTGGAGGAGGGACCAAGACTTTTGAACTTGCAGGAGAGCTTGGGGAGGGGGAAATGAGCGCAGCAAACGCGTGTCTTGCTGCTGCAAATGAGTGCAGTGAAAACAGTCTTGGGAGGTGAAGGGAGATGTGCTCTTGCTACCAGCATTCAGGTTTGGTCAGAGGCAGATTGTGTGCGAGATTAATGTGGCACAAAAAAGCTCTTTTATCACAGATGAGTTGTTTTGCTGAGTTCGTGGTAAGTTTTTAAGAGGATTTGTAAACTCAGGGTTACCTTTGCATCACTGTCATGAAAATACACTTCTGTCCGTGTCCACACTTAAGACCTTAGTGAAGATACAACGGTTGTTGGAACGGAAAAAAACAAGTGGAGTTTTATAGTTGTAGAGCAAGTATACGGATGACTTAAATTTATGTGGAGGCTTCTTGCTGTTGAAGGGAAAGCTGCTCTCCTCCGGAGGAAAGGGTGCCCTGTGGTGGCTGGTGATGGCTTTCTGGTCAGAGAGAACTCACTGGAGAGTCTCGAGGACTTTGGCTGCTGGCTTGAAGTGAGAATAACGTGATAATGAACTTTGTTCTGGGGGGAAAAAAATATACAGCTCCCATGTCATGTAATTAATATTTGGTGTTAATGGAAGTGCTCCTGAGTCTCTTAAGAGAGTTCAGCTAGCACTAATGTGAATGTTTTCTAAACCCCATTAAACTTGTTTGGTTCACGGTGCTTGTAAATTGCTGATGTTGCTTTGCATTAAAAATGAAAACAAATAAACTTTTTCTGCAAATGAAAACACTTTTGAAATTGAAAGTGTTTTTTTTTTTTAATTCACTTTAATTTGGCTGGTGCCTGATGCTTGCCTGACAAACTACAGGAGTGTTTTTATTGACATTTTAAAATCAAAGCCACTTTTTAAGCTAAGGAGCTGTGCATAAAGAAGAGGCGGCTGGTGTGGAAATACTGCTGCTCTGACGTTCCCCCGATCTGCTGGATGTGCAGTGCACAAGAGGGCAGTGTTTGCTCAAATGTGGGACCTGCCATCGGGCCAGAGGGGGACAGCGCGGTGGCCTGACCTTCCCTTGGGTTGAAACCGAGTTAAACAGATTTGGACCACAACTGTGGCTTAATTTTCCTGTTCCGAAAGAAAGTATCCTCTGTGTTTTAAGAGAGGTTACTCTTAATGTCATTGGCGATCTGGGCAGTCCTTGTTACACCTTAGCAATAGGAAGGGATGGAGTGTTGTGTTATACATTGCGTGAGGTGTAACGCAGGGGAGACAAACCAAGTGGTTTCCCTGAAGTTGCACGTGAGCTGTGTGACTCTTCACCCACGGAGAAAAGGCTGGGTTTTATTATTTTACATTGATGTAAAGTTCAGTTTAACCTGATGATGTGGGAACTCTGGAATTTAGTGTACACAGTTATTTCTTTCCCCTTTTCCCCATGTCGTTTAATAACTGAGGGAAAGCCAGGCAGTTGTACTGAATCTGTTCTGAACCCCTTCTGCGCTATGCACGGCTTAGTTGTGCGAGATTAAGAGCAGAATGAACCTTGGTTTTGTGTGTATACCAGGACACTTCAAAACAGTGGTCTTCCTGTGGAATTTTTATCTATCTGTATCATAACTTTAACGGTTCTAACTTTCCATTTTTTTAATGCATTGCTTCCCATTTCTGTGTGTATAAATGGTTTTTTGGATGATGTGACAGTGAAACTGCTCGACTCGGCTGCTGTGATTTCTGCTCTGTGCCCTCTTCTGCTTTTTTGACTCGAAGCTGCTTTCCCTGTTAAAGTTACAGGTTCAACAGGCTCCTAAACTATACAGCAACTCTTAAGTGATACCAGAGAGCAAGGCAGGAAGGGTCTTCCTTCCCTTTTATGGGTTGAAAAGTTTAAAAGGAGTAAGAGAGCCATTGTCTTCTGATGTCAGAAGTTATAATGAATAATCTCATTCTCTTCTACTCCTTGTTAGAATCCTGTCTGAAATAGAATGTTTCCTGTGTTCAGTTAAGATAAAAAAATTAATTGTGCATATCTTGTTCTGAAGATGTGGCTTATAAGGGAATTCTCAATCTTAAATGCGGATTGTAATCAGGAGTGGCTTTACTGAGCCTAGTTTGAGTGTTAAGTTGTCCCTTGTTAACACAGGACAGTTTTTCTACAAAGCTTTTGAGCCCTTGTGTGCATACTTGTGTACAACAGGGTTGTGCTAATTCGCACTTCATTATTTGACACAGAAACTTGACAGGTTCTCAGGAAAACTTAATAACCAGGCGCTGCAGTGGTGCTTACTGAGTCTGTTTGATCATTCTTCCTATTGATTTAAAAACAGAATTTCTTTGTTCAATTGTACTGTGTGCGAGCATTCATCAAATAACCACGTGCCCTTTCATTTTGCTTCTGCTTCATGTTTCTTCTTCATGTTTGAAATGATTTTGTAAGCTGTTTGGGAGAGTGGTCAAGCTTTATTAATCTGTTTTTAGAAGGTTTTAAATATTAGCTAATGTAGTGCAGTCTTACGAATACCTGCATAAAATCTCGAACAGCTTACTGTAAAATATGAAGCATGCTTAGAGTTAAAATTACCCTTGTCAAAATAAATTTAAAGCGCATTTTTTCAAAGTAATATTTCCACTGATAATGTTTGCTTACTAAATAGTCCAATTTAGCAATTCAGTGGCCTACTAATCCACAAAGTGGCTGAGTAAGGTTCTACCGTGTTTGCTCTACAGCTGAATTTAGAGGTTGTCTTCAGTGAGATGCTGGATGTAAGTTGAATGATACTTTCTGAAGTATAGAACCCACTTTGAACAGCTAGTTTAGCTTGATAGAGCTGTGAACTTAGCTTCCTTAATATGTTTGGTTTTTTTTTTTTTGTTTTTACTAGAAGTAATTGTGTATGTTCTTGGGTGACTGTTGTACAGGACTGTTTATCAAAACCTCCAGAAAAACAAAACGCAGAGGGAAGAACCTGGGTTTCAGCTGTAAAGCAGCCGTGTGACAGGTACTCCAGCTAAGTGAGCAAACCAAACCCCCGCGCTGTGCTTGTGGAAGGCTGTTACCTGGAATAAAAGGTTGTTCTCGGTGTGGCAGCTGGTTGTTTTCTGCCTGGGAGCCCTCAGGTTGGCCTGGCAAGCTGAAGAGCAAGGATGGATGTTTGCAGTGGTGGTTTCCAGCTGGATTCTCCAGTGTGTTGTGTTCCGTGGGTCTCAGCTCCTGACGGAGCAAAACTGGGTGAGAGCTCGGGCAAAGGAAGGCTCGAAGGGCTTGTGCGATAGCTGTGATCACAAAGACACTGTGCATTCTGTGAGACAATATTCTCTGTGCTAGCTGTAAAATTCAGGTTAAATAACCATTCTGAAGCGCTTCCTTTAAACTGTTTGCTTCCAGAAAGCGTTGCAGGCTAAGTAAATACCAATAATTCCTATTTCCCATCTCCTTATCGGTTATTCTACCCAAATGGTCTTGCACAGCCTATCTCATCTCTTCAAGCGAACATGAAATCGTTTGCGTTGGCTTCCAGTTTGAATGATGGTTTCTGTTTCAAACTTAAGCTGATTAATTCTACATTAGATTGTAATTATCAGAATTACCAGCGCTAGGGGTGGTTGCAACCAGATAAACAAACATAGATGCGTTGAGTTAACGGCGGAACAAGTTGGCGAATAGGGGAAGAAAAGGAAATGGGATAGGGAGGACAGCTCAAACAAAAGTGAGCAAATTGCATTCAGGAGCATCGTGGGTGTGAAGGATGGTAAGGGGGAGTAAAAATAGAAGTTTGAATTTTGAGATTTGTAGGAGAAGTTGACCTGGGTAAGAATTTGGGCCCCTCACCCCGGGTTCCAGAGAAGAGATGATTCATTTGGGCTTATGGTTTTGTTTAAAAACTTATTTTCTTTTTCTTTGTGCCATAGAAGGATCATGAAGGTGGTTCACTGCAGATCTGCTTTTTCTGCAGCGCCAGCAAAATGAATCTAATCTAATCCCATGGAGCGTTTTCTTGTCTTCTGTGCCAGAGTTTTCTGTTGCTTTGTGTCTTATTTGGGGTGTGACATACGGTTGGCACATGAGTAGCTGGTACTCTGAGATCTCGGGTGCTCTTTTTAATTGTGGGACTTTGCCTGGATTTGTTTGGCAGTTTCACCTCTCATTTCTGTTAAATGTACTGTAGAGCGGGTGAGCATGTTTTAGAGATGATTCTGTGTATGTAAAATTTGAAATGGTCTTAGAGAACCTGTTGGGTAAGGACAAGCTATGGAAGTGTGTGAGAATTGTTGACAGAACTATTATAGAACAGTGACATTAACCAGGATAAGCAAGGGGCATTGTCTTTGTTGTAGATGTTTGTTTATGCTTAAATCTACTTTTCTTCTATTAAAAACTTCCCTTCCAGCAGTATGGCTTTGGAGAGGAGAGTTTCCAACTCATGCAAAAACTGCATTTTGGAGAAAGAAACAAAATTATTGTAGTTTTCTTTTTTAGGATCAAGACGAGGGGGAGGGAAAATGGTTTCCTTGTATTTGACCGTTGGATGGAAGACAAAGCTCAGCTTCTCTTGCTGACTAATGTCATCATTGAGGCATTTTTTTCTCCCACAGAGCAATTTTGTCTCTGAGACCCCCACAGCCATTGGCAAGACCATGGCCTGAGATTAAATCTCATGCTTGGGTGAAATTCTAATGACTGTAATTGTTTCCTCTTTTTAAGACTGCGGTCCCTTCATCAAAGAGGGGTGCGGAAATGATGCATTTAGGTTGTAAAGAGGGAGGTCATGATTACCTGAACCTGTGGTTGACTTGAGGGGATTCTGTGTTGCGTTCTGGCAGCGGTTATCCCCGCTGACATTCTTTAATGTGAGATGATTTAAAGTGTGGATCACATAGAGGAATAGTGGCGTGCCTCCGTCCCCAGGGGTTCGTGCTGCTCTCCTGTGGCTGTCACCCGCTGGCGGATGATCGCTGCAGGGGAGCGGCAGCAGCTCTTGTGTTTGGTCATCTGTTGGAATGGGGGAGAAGGGAATGTGGGTGAAGGGAGGGTTCTGTGAATGATCTGTTGCAAGGGGAAGCTCCTAACCCAGCGCAGCCATGGAGCGGTGCTGGATTTGCGTCTCCTCGAAATTGCAAAGGGCTTAGGAGCTGTCAGCCCCTGTTACTGTCAACCCTCGCGCTTCAGTGCTTAGGGAAGATGTTGAGCATCTTGAAGGATTGCACCAGGATGGTAGTGGTAGTTGTGGAGGAACTGAACGTGTGTCTGCAAATATGGTTAGGAAAAAAAAAAATCACAGTTTTGTAGAGGGGGCTTGCCTAATTCTGCAAAATTGGAGTATATGTGTGCACCAGCGTTGCTGTGTGGTGGAAAAATTCAGATAAGTGTTTTGTGTTATTTGGCTTTACTGTGCAGTTCTGTAGGTGTGCAACTTTGCAACCATACTCTCCCCTAACTTCTTTGAAGTTTTATGAAAAAATAATGTACCGTGCATTAAGTGCAAGATTATTGGAGTTGGGCTCTAATTTGTGAAGTATCCTTTAAAGACATCAGAACTCACCAAGAGGTATTTCATCAGAGAATAAGGAAAATAGTTCAAATGGTACTTAAGTGTCTAGAGACTAAAATAAACCCCAGAACATCGTCATTCTTGAAAGCACTCAGCGTCAGATCCTTTCCCTGATCTCAGCGGGATGATGATATTCAGTGTACTCTCCAAGCATTAGTTTAGGGTATTGAAAAGCAGACCATCAAAAAAATCCAAAGTGTCAACAGTGCTCTTCATCTAAGGGACTAGCTTTGGGCACGTAGCACTGAAACTCTGGCCTCTGTCTGGCAATGTTATAACTTCACATAGTATGATAATGTCTCGTTTTAAAAAAATCCTTGAAGCCTGAAAAGCAATTTTTTACACCAAAACTAGAAGCCTGTGTTTATACACCTATAAATAAAATCCATAATAAAAAAATTGCAATAATGGTTGATTATCCTTGTGTGTGGTGTAACAGCAGTATTGCTAAACATTCAAAAGTCCTGGGTCTGGCATCCCGAAGGAAGCTCTTTAAGGCAATGGTTTTGTTCTTTCCGTTTGCTTGTTGTGTGGTATCACCCTGTGGCAGGGACCAACAGGTATTTCTTTCCCTGAGTAGACTTTTCACCTGGCTGACAACTGAGATCCTCCCATTATTTTGAGCACAGTGATGCAGTTGTGGTGGGTGGTGATGTTTGCCCCTCTGTTGGTGATGGAGCTCTCCCTTCATGCTGGGGTGTATTACGGGATCCAGTAATGCTCGCTTTTTCTGTCTGAAATTGCCGTTTTACTGGAATCTCTGGTGGGAAGATTCACTAGGCTGTGGTGCTATGTAGTGCATCTAGGGGCCATATAAAAAAGGGATATTTGGTTAAATCAAACTGCATCAGGCTTTGCGTGGAGAAAATACCCTTCTGGTTAAGGGAAGGAAAGAGTTTTGAACTGAAGCTAAATTCATTTAAAAAACCCAAAAACCCAAACAGCAGTGGCTGAAAATCCAGTCTTTACAGAAAGTTTCTCTCCAGATGGATTTTCATTGCTAACTGCACTCGCTGACAAATTGTGTAGGTGGCTGTTTGGGTGTTTTTTTATTATGTGTCCCTAAATGTGTTTTCATTCTTGTTTTGAAGCTTTATTTACTGTATGAAGTAGTTGATTATTCTAGTAATAGCCAGCACAGCTTTTGTGGGGTTTAATGTTTTCTTTGCGGTAATTTAAAGCAAAACAAATCAAATGTGAAGATAAATTTAACTTTTGGTTTTTTAAATGCAAGCCCCGCTGGCCACTTCTTACCCACTCTGCACCAAGAAGCCAGTGAGTCCTTAACTTATTTTAAAAGAACACTATTTTTTTAGAAACATCGTCAAATTGATGCAGTAGCTAAAATTTATTTTGGTTACTGTACTTGTTTCTTTTCTTTTTGAATTTAAAAAATCTTTATTTTTGTCCCAATAAGAGAATGGTAGACCATAGCTCAGAAAACTGTAGACCACCTGTGAAGTGCTGTCAGGTTTATGGATTTTTTTTTGTGTGTGTGTTTGTGTTCTTGTGTATAATTGAGTCAATCCTAGGTAAAACCAGGATTGACTAATGTGAAATTTAAATTAGCTGACAGTATCCTATCAGAGCTGATATTATTTTAAAGCTTTTTGCAGTAACTTCTAGGCTCATGTAAGAACAGTTGGAACAAACCAGTTGTATAGGAATGTTTGAGGTTAAGCTGTCTAATATTTATTTTAGCAACAGATGATGTTTCAGCAGCATTTTAATTTTGTATTGGAGAGCTGACAACTTCATAGCATCTCAATTGCAACTGTATTTACTTGTTTTTATTGGATGCTGAAGATTTTCAGGACACTAAGATGGGAATAAGTTCTGTGAATGAGAAATGTGTTCCTGCTAAGAGGATGCTAAAGTGGAGTCTGATGTTCCCTAAAAAAAATTAAAAATTACTCATTTAGGGTTCAGAAGCATGGTACAGTTTAGATGCACTAAAAGCAGCCGAGATCAGCTCAGCTGGAACAGTGAATTTGAGAATTTGCCGTAAGAAGCAGGGAGTTGTGCGGAAACAGTCATGATGGAAATCCAGGATGCTCGGGCACTAGCCTATAGGTGGCAAACCTGACTTTGTAGTAGGTCAGTGAAATAGCTCACCAAGCTGGTTTTCCAAAGTTAAATATATTCTGGAAAATACGGTTTGCTGCTAAGTGGTAACGATTGTTGCAAAATATTTTAAATGCCTGAGTTTAATCTCTTTTTCTACTTCTGTTAGCTCTGAGCAACCAAAAAAATTGGGTTTTAATCACCCAGGCTGTATTCTTCCTTGGTGATTTCAGCAGTTCATTAAGCAGTGATTAGTACTCTCCAATTATGCATTCGTTTATCTTAGTGATGCATTTACAGTTAGAGTTGGTTTATTGAATTTGTCTGATGCCTAGCAATTTCAGCAGATTTTCTTTTTTTTACCGTAAAAGATCATGCAAGAGTGCAGTACAGAGGGGTTTGTAGCTTTGGTATTGCCTTTAATGATAATCTTACATGATTTTGTTTTTTGAAGAGAAGTGGAAAGCATGAGCTGTCCCCCCCTTGGACCTTTTAGCAATCCTGTTGTGAAGTCCGTCTCCAGGCTTTGCTTTGTCTGCTGGCTGTCAGCGGTGCAGGGGAATAAGCGGTGCAGCAGGCAAAGCTGGGCGTTGGGGTGGATTTTTCTCCATGTTATAGGCTGGCGGTTCTACACATGAGTTAGAAGATCTTTTTTTTTTTCCCCCTTAAGGAGGGTGTGGGGAGAAGGAAAAGAGGAGGGACATGGGCAGAGAGAAATGGGGTTGAAGAGCAATTTTTTGATGAGTAAGAGGGAGAAGAGAAGAGGCTCTCTGTGCCATTAAGAGCTGCCCTTGTGTGTGTTGTGACAGAACTGGATAAGGAGTGAATTTAGGTGGGCACTGGCCAGCTGTGAGGTGGAATGGTTTCTGGCAGGAGGAGGAGGATGGCTGATAACCCACTTTTGCTTCACTTCAGTTTGTTTCATGGTTTTTGTTTGGTTTTTTTTGACCAATATATTGTTTGCTTCCAGCTGTAACAGTATACAAGCTTGAGCTGTGGTTTATTAACAGGGCTGCGATGAAACAGGCTGCTTTGCCTGCCCAGTGCTGTAGCAGCAACAATCTATTCCTTCTCCTATTACTTAGTATTAAAGACTGCAAAGCTTTAATTTTGCTTGTAAAGCTCTTCCTAAAACTTGTATACCCTGAGATGTTGTGATTTAATTTTCCTTGGACCAACAATCTAGCTCATTTGAGAGAGGCAAATCTTCTCAGTGTACACTTATTTTTCTGAGTAACATAGGACATTGTGTGTTTAAAACATAATGACTACAAATGGGCAAATTTTTTTAAAAATTTTTTTTCCCCTGGATAGTCTCTTAGGTTCCCAACCCCAAGTGTACCTTGGTTAACAGGACACTCTAGAGGTAAAAATAATGTAAATAGATGGTAGTATTACTTTATTAGAGGAAAAAAATTAAATATCTCTGTGTTTTTTTATCTAATTTTTTTACTTCCATGTAGACCAGACATTAAAGACTGTTTCATTTTCTGTACCTCCATTACTTACCTTTTTTCCCTCTTCATACACTTTATTTCAATGTTACATTTTTACGAAATGGCAAGATAATTTTTTCCTCAAAAGCAGATTAACTGTGACATTTTAAACATAATTAATGAACAAATAACTTATTGAAAGCACTTTAAGGGACTCTTCTAACAAAATTTAATTTAAGCCCATAGTAAATTGTCAGTAGGAATACACTTAATAAAGTTCCTTTGTGTTTCTCTTCCATTATTATTATATGGTTCTTTAACAGCAGTTGTCTCCATCGTTTGGTGTGAAGACTGAAGTGGTTAGATAACAAATGAAGCATACTTAAGTTCATTTGAAATTAAATTCTCATTCTGAGTTTTCCATGCCGTGTTCCGTAATTCTGGTTCTTCCTGTCAGAAAGTTTAATGTAGAATCTGTTGTTCTCTCCAAGTCTAGAAGACGTGAATGGGAAACAAGACCTGACAAAATGTGAACAGTAATAGGTGAGAATATAAAACAACTGGTCCAGGGAAAAACCGTCTAAGAGTGGGCTTCTGTGAAGAGAAAGTATGTGTCTTTAGATGTTCTTGATATACTTCTGATACTGCTTTGTATTCTTGCTCAGGAATTTCTTCTCTTAGTCACCTGAGGAGTTGTATCACAGAGGTTAGATTGGCAAGTGCGGATGATTTTGCTGGACTTGTGGGCACTTCACTTCCAGCATCCATTCCAAGCTGGGTACCGATGGCTCAGTGCCTTAGTTGCTGCTCTTTGAATTTTTGCCATGACTCGGAGTCTCTTGAAAACGTTGAGGTTACGTTGTTTGGTTTTTAAAAAGTGCAAATGCAAATTTACAGGTATGGCATACTTTATAGCGTTACTGCTTTGCACTCCATATTATTTTCTTGTTTATCCAGGATTCTTAGTCCGTTTGTTGCGTGTTTCCATTGAATAACTCGAGCAGTGCCAGCATTCCTGGGAGCAAGTCACACGGGCTTGGCAGAGCTATGTGTATTCTGAGCAGACTTTGTTTCCCGAAGGCTTTCTTCCTACGTCCTTGGGGATGTTGTCAGCCTCTGTTTTAGCTTGAAAATTTAGATTTAGGAGAGAAGAGGTGGTTCTTAATTATGAAACGAAACATGGGAGGGTGAGTGTGGGATGCAGAGCTGGGAGACCTGTCGTACTTTTTCTTCTGACCCTTCTTGGTCACGGAAGCACAGCTCTGGTCCTGATGGAGGTTTTGATCTTGAGGGATGCTTTACTTTAACCAACAGATGTTACCACTCACAAACTCAGTTTACGCAGACTGCCACTGCTACTTGTAAAAGACCTGTACCTCTGAGTCAGTGCTTGTATTTTATTCAGTTGTTCGTTCATCCCAGAGAAGATGCTGGAGGACTTGCTCGGAGTGGTTCAGAAGTGTCTGTGATAATCTCAGCGTGTTCTCCTTTGGGCAGTATTTGAGCTGTACCATGAAATTACTGTGCAGCGTTGTGCTGAACAACTCCACCTTTTGAGATTCTTCAAATTGCCTAATAGGAAACTGGTTTTTTCTTTAATTATGAGGATTTTTAGAGACAGAGGGTTTTTTTTTTTTATGTTGATGGTTTTTGTGCATTCACCTCACACAGGCTGGACAGGCCGGATCAACGGACTGAGGCCAGTTCCATGAGGTTCAGGGCTCAGTGCCGGGTCCTGCGCTTGGGTCACCACAACCCCATGCCAACGCTCCCGGCTCGGGGCAGAGCTGCTGGAAAGCTGCCTGGTGGAAAAGGACCCTGGGGTGTTGGTTGACAGCCGGCTGAACAGGAGCCAGCAGTGTGCCCAGGTGGCCGAGAAGGCCAACAGCATCCTGGCCTGCATCAGCAATGGTGTGGCCAGCAGGAGCAGGGCAGGATTGTACCCCTGGACTCGGCACCGGTGAGGCCGCCCCTCGAATCCTGGGGGCAGC
>NW_010105176.1:30385-78549 GCF_000699245.1 Pterocles gutturalis | reverse complement strand
ACAATAAGGACATAGAGATGCTGGAGCAGTTCCACAGAAGGGCAACGAAGCTGGGCAAGGGTCTGGAGCACAGGGCGGACGAGGAGCGGCTGAGGGAGCTGGGGGGGTTCAGTCTGGAGAAGAGGAGGCTGAACCTTGTGGTTCTCTACAGCTGCCTGAGCGGAGGCTGTAGGGAGGGTGTCAGTCTCCTTTCCCAAGCAACAAGCAGGAGGACAAGAGGAGATGGCCTCAGGTTGAGCCAGGGGAGGTTTAGACTGGATATTAGGAAAAATTTCATTACTGAAGGGGCTGTCAAGCTGCCCAGGGAAGTGGTTGAGTCACCATCCCTGGAGGTATTTAGAAAACACAGATGTGGTGCTTAGGGACGTGGTTTGTGGTGGACTTGGCAGTGTTAGGTTAATGGTTGGACTTTGATAATCTTTTCCAACCAAAATGATTCTATTATGCTATGCTTTTCTCAGTAGAAAACTTGAAGCAATAAAATAACCTGGCTGTGTCCAAGATTAAATGTTTTCATTATTCTAGGGAGCAACTGGTCTAAATTTAGCCTGTGAGCTTTCGAAAGCCAGGGCCTTGTTTTGTGTTTGTCTGTGAAGTGCCACACATGCTCGTGGCTCTGTAGAAGTGACAATTCGGAGCCCCACTGGGTGATCTGCATCCACGCAGCCTCATGGGAATGAACTCTGTAAGGGAGCAAACCAGTACAAACTCTGACCAGATCAGTATTTTTTTCCTTAGTTGGCTGCAAAACTTTATTATTTTAAGAGAGATACCTGCATTAATAAAGTAGATAATTCAAAGCATTTTAAATACTTTTTTTAAAAAAAACCTCTAATACTCTACAGTGGAATTTGCAATATCTTTTTATAGCACTTACTCTGTTGTCAAATTGTTATAAAAGTCATCTTTATGAATCATGATGCCTTCACTTTTTCACCTTCCCTCCTATCAGGACTGTTGAAAACTTTTACTCAAGCATTGCTACTGTCTCTTATCTCTGTGTGGTTATAGATCATTAAATTCCAGCCCCTCTTAATACAGTATAAATTACAATATTGGTGAATATTGTGCCTAGCTTTATTTAGTAATTAAACTCTGCACTGCTTTCTTCCTTTATGGCGAGCATCACCTTTTATATTACAGTGGACGTTTAATTAGATGGCGAATGTGTTAGTGTGGAACACAAATGCCACGCAACCTGCAGTATCTGGAGTGCTTCGTAGTGTTGGCAGTTTGGATAGAGTATCCAGCACGATACAGTTTGGGTTGTCCTGAAGTACTGGGATGGGAGATTTCCGTGACTGTTAACCTCTTGGGACTGTCTGAAATGACGTGTGGATCTTGTGCAATCCTAGTCAGGAAAAAATGTAAATTAAAATAAGTACAGTGTCAAAAGCCCTTCTGCTGGGCTGGCAGGAAGCATGAAGTGGTGCCATATGCTCCATAATGGCCTCCTTGGAGAAGATCCTCTGGCACGACGTGATGTGACTCGGTGGAATGACTGGCTGTGCAGAACGCTGCTCATTGTCATGCTCTGATATTGAATTCCTGATGTCTGTCATGGACTGATGGCCAGAGAACCCAGTACAAAATAAATCTCTCTTTCAGAATTTGAGTGGTGAGTCAAATTTATCTTTTAAACCAAATAGAAGTTACAGCCTTTGAATGTTGAGAACTCTGAAGTGAACTGGGAATAAAGTAATAGATCACTGCTTTGAGTTGGGTTTCTAGGGGATTTGCATATAAAAACTTTCCTTGGTAGTGCAGTATAAACTCTTAAGAACAAGAACAGTTTAATGGAAACATTAACTTTTCAGCTACTCATCTGTTCATCTGAAATTTTTACGTTAACAAAGCACCTAATATTCAGCATTGCAGCAAGGCAGGTCACCTGACTGCTGCCTAGACTGTCCAGAAGAATTTGTTGTCCAACATATTGCTGTTTACTTTGGCTCTAATTATCTGTGCACAGTGAAGAGAATGAAAGTATCCTTTTTCCTAGAGCTGGTAGCCTTAATTTAATTGGTTGGGACTGATTTGTTTGGGAGATTTTTTTTGTTCCATACGCTCTACTGCTATAGCTGTGTAATAATGCAGGTGCTTGAAATAGAACTTGGCATAAAAATTGAGATTGTCTGCAGGGTGTATTTCTTGAGGACAACTTTACTTTTTTTTATATGGCTATATTTTTTCATTCTTGATCCAGCAGTGCTCTTTTTGTAAGGTTTGTAATTCTTGTTGGCTGTTGGACGTGGTGAAGGTTTGGAAGTTACTGTTGGAAGTCTTGTAGAATTGTGTATCGTGAAGTTGAATGAATTTCCCAGTTTGCATTTGGATGGAGTTGCGTGTTGAAGCACATGACATGAGGAACAATTTAACTCTTCTTCTGTCTTTTGTTTTTCCATTGGGTTACGTGCTGCTGCAGGAATACCAGCACGACAGTTTTCTGCATTACTGTCACAGAAATCAAGAAACTTGCATCAGAATTGGAGTTCCCCATGCTCCAAAGTACAGAAGACTCTGCAGGCTAAATGCAGTATAGTCTTGGTAACTTGAGGTAGTCGTCTTTTTTCCTAACTTCCCACTAGATATTGGTAGCTCTTGGAGTCATTCTGGGTTGAGCTGCTTGGCAGACAAGCAAAGCTCGAGTTGAATGTAGGAGAGAGAAATGTGTAGGAGATTTAAACTGAAACAGACGTGTTTACTACTCTTAGTTGTAATGGGTCTCTTCTTTGCTCCTTGTTTCCCCCTCTATTTGATTCTTAATTGTAGTGAGATTTGTCCACCCTCGATTGACATAATTTTCAAACTCTCTCCACAGCGTTCTGTCAATGCAGGCGGTGGCCAGCAGTTCCTTGGCTCTCCAGCCTTGGTGTCATTCTGTGTCAGGGCACCATGTTCATCTTTTGGGCGAGCTGCCATGGCTCCTGGTCAAAGCTGGGGTTCCCTTCGAGAAGAACTTCTTGACCCTTTGTACTTTGCAGAGTATCTGCCTCGCAGGCGGACTCTGGAGCCGTTGCCTGGAATGCGTGTCTAATGCCTTCCACTCGGACCCTCTGTTCCGTTCCATAATGTTAGCTTTAATTGGCTGGTTTTAAACTTTCATGTACAATTTGGTTGTACATGGTAAATTTACCACCCTCTTTGCCTTTTCCTAAAAGCAAGAAACTAGAATCCAGGCTGTGCTTTCCCTTGCTGCCTTTTACTGTTGCCCTTGAGCTCTTTTGGGGACAGCACTGGGGTACTGGTTCTGGCAGGGGACAGACCTTTTTTACTAGTGGTTTTTTTTCCTCTAGTCTCCCGAAAACTGTACTTTTTAAACATTATGTTGTATTTTTCAACTGCCCTCTGCATTTGAAAAGTTAAGAAGAATTAATATTTCTTGTCCAAAGAAGTATCTCGAATTTAATAATTGTTGCCTGACTCTTAGTGTGGCTGGATATCCAGCGTGTCCTCCAAATGATCCTTTTTTTTTAAAATGTTCTACATTTAAAAAAAAATGTTCTACATTTTTTAAATGTTCTACATGTTTTAAATGTCCTACATGTAAAAAAAAAAATTTTTTTAAAATGTTTTTATGTACTTGTTTGTGCGGACAAGAAGTTCAGGACAGAATCAGTGGTATAACCAAGGTTTGTCTTTACTATACAAGAATGCCTTTTTGTGTGCTTCCGAAGCATCAAGATTTGCAGCATGGGCAGGGCGATGGTTTCTGCTGTTACACGGATTGCATCTAGGCTTAAATACTGGATCGGAACATCAGCAGAAGGTATTTTTGAGAAAGAGGGGTAGTTTAGTTATGTGGGCGGAAAAAGAAGTTGGCAGCACTGCATACAAAACAAATTTTTGCAGTTTAAGCTCAAAACAGTGATGAGTCTCTTGTTCATACTTCATACGAATAAAGCAAAACAAAGCCTGCCTTTATCCTCCCTAACAGCCTTATGAGCTCATGTTTCGGCTTTTCCTTTCCCCTCTCTTTCTGACATGGACTCAGGCTTTTTTTTTTTTTTTTTTTCTTTGCTGAACAGACAGTAACTCTCCACAATATTTTTAATTTCAACAAGATGTCCAGCAGCTGATGATGCAGAAGTGTTGCATCAACAAGAGGGGCTGAGCATTCCAGGTCTGACATTTTTGGCCGAGGAGCCGTGTGTTGTGGCCACCGGTTCCTCCCTGCACAGCATGCTTGCTTGGGGCAGGAGACGACGTTTCATTGACTCCTGTTGTGTGCCTCCCTGCTCCTGATTTTAGGCTTCCCCAAGAAGTTATGACGGGGACTCTGATGCTTTTGGATGAAAGAGCCTGTTGTCTTGTTGAATTATCTACTTTCTGTCTATTTTTAAAGCAAACCTGGCAGGTAAAAAAAAAAAAAAGATACAATATGAAAGCAAACCTGGCAGGTAAAAAAAAAAAAGATACAATATAACAAAAGCTCGTTAGATAAGGCTAGGTTAGATAATCCTTTGTTTTATTCTAATGTTTTTTGTTTTTATGTGTTTGTTTAGACTGCTTGGTTACCTGTGGTCTGGCACCTGGCAGCGGAACTGAACTCATTGCCTTCACCTTCAGATGGGTTCCCGGGCACTGGTGGGTTCTAACCCACAGAAATAAATCAGAAGTATTTCCCCTTTCAGGTTAAGAATTGTCCTTATACAAACTGTATACTATGGAATTTTAAAATAATATACGTGTAGTCATGGATATTGAGTAGCTGTAGCATCTTGTACTCTTAGGTTTTTTGAGAGAAAAATGTTCTTAAAACCTAAACCAAATATTTTCAAATTTTTAATACTCTAATGCAACATTTTAAGCTACCAACTTATTTTTCAGTGACTGGAGTGAATGCAACTCATGGACCTTTTCATTCACTAGGAGTATAGCTGATACTTTTCAAAATGGATTTAAGAACTTCCTCATGACAGCCAAACTTCTTGAATCCATAGAAAAATCTGCTCAGGTCACGTAATGTAGCCTTGCAGCAAAGAAACGATCAGAAAGGGATTTATCAGCCGGTTGTTTCGCAGCAGTGCCTGTTTGCTGTGCGTGGCTGTTACTGCTGGGGTCTGTGTTCCTGCGCAGCAGAAAGCCTTCGGACATCTCTTCAGTCCCGTCTGCCAGGCTGTCCCCAGCAGGTACTGCTCTAGCCATGGAGTTTTTCCCAATTTAATAAAGGCAAGGTGGGCTAGCTTGTTGATTTCTACCTGAATACATCATTAACCATTACAAGAGGAGAAATTAGGGTATGGGTTTGGTGTCTCTTTTTTTTTTTTTTTTTTTCCCCCCTTTTGGTAAATCTTATTTTCGATGTGAAGGCAGTTCTGTCGCCAGCCAGTCCAGCGTGCGTAGACTCTCCCCCCCACCGTAAAACAATGGGCACATTCAGGCACAACTCGTGTTTTCAGTTATTAAAAAACGGAGCCGTCTGTCTCTGCCTGTGACTTTAATCTTTAAGCCTTTATTCCCTGTACCCCACCCCCTCTTTCTTTCCCCAACCTTTTGTTTGTGAAGTGCAGAGCTACAGGATACGTGGGCCTGGAGCTTGAGTGCATTGTACGTTCCCCTGGCAATTACAGATGTTTATAACCCTGACTGATGTTATTTCGGTATTGTGGAGGGTGAAGAGAAAATTAAAAGAACTTTTTTTTTTTCCCTTTCCCCCTAGCAGTCTTTAATTTTTTTTTTTGAGGGGAGATTAAAAGAAAAAAGAAAATGTTAACTCTTAATTTATCTTTTTTTTTTTAAATCTCGTTCAGCATCCTCAGAACATATCGGAGAGCTGTGCATGAATCTTCCCACAGCCTAGCATGACACTTCTGTGGGGACAGTGTGTTGCATGCAGTGTTGTAAAAAGCATTTTACCAGATTTTAGTGCAGAACATGCTCCTCGGTGTGGAGTCCATGACCTCTGGATACTTCATTACAAAGGCCAGTTATGTAGGGCTTGAAATTTGTAAAATCACTGATTTATTTCCAGCTTTACGTGGAAACAGGGTTTCCATTTTTGGAGGAGAGTCTGATGAATTGGAGATTTGCTTTTGGACTGGTGACTTGCAGAATTGTTCAAGAAAATTTATTTTTCTTCATCTCATAGAAATATGCTCTTGATCTGTACAAGGTTTAAAATCAGTTTCTTATTGGAGTTTGAGCTATCTAAAGTTGCGGGTGCACTGTAAGATTAATGTTCTTGAATTGAGAGAGGTGGAGAGAAGAGAATGTAGTAGGGAATCTGTGATCAAGGTGTCAATGTGCATGTTTCTGGATCCCTGGGCATTTCATGATCTTCAGGGTAGTTGGCCTAAAGCACTGAGTTTAAGTGGAGAGAAGTTGGATGGGGTTGTGAATTTCAAGGTGGTTCGGCAGCATCTCTAACGTACAGCTTTCATACCTGTACCTGTTTTCTGACTGCACACAAACTGCCGTTTATAGGTTGTGCAAGTCTGGAGTTGCACATCTGAATGTATATTCAGGTCTGTTTACCTACACCTGGTGTGACGGTGGTCCCTATTTCTTATGGCTGCTGCACAAAACTTTTCGTTAGATTGATCTTCCAAGGATATGGCGGAAGACTGAAAAAGAGTTTGCTGTAAGATCTCCTTTGGCTAGGCAGGACTTTAAGAATTTGACATGTAAGGCAGCAAAAAAAAGTCTTACTGTCATCTAATATTAAGCTGACTAAAATATGCTGAAATTCTAACAGACGTTCTAAAATGTTCCTAATTCAGCAATTCTCCTGAGCACCCAGAGGGAGGCAATACATGCTCTGTAGTAACAATTCTCCGGCCCTTTGGGAGGAGAAAAACCGACTAGCTGGTCATTAGGCACAGCACATTGTTTTTATCCTGAGATAATCGAGTACTCGGGTTGTGTGTTGCTTGTGTAAGGATTTCTGCAATGGGCTGTTTCTCTTTGCATTACAGCAGGGGATGTGATTGAATCCTAGATATGCCAACGTGATGATAGCATCTTGTAAGAGTTTAAGAAGAACTGTAAAAGATGAAGAGTTGAGTGTGAAATGTTACTGATAGAGAAGAATTTACAGAAATTTTGTAGTTACTGTTCAGATGTCTGGTTTTTCCCCCTTCTCTGAGTCCAGTACTGTGTCTGTATGATAGGATATTCCGAAATAGCTTCAAAGATGGTGTCTGTCTGTGCTCTTTGAGAGATGGAGTGGGCAGAATGGTCATACCTTGTAGTCATGTTTTTTCAACGTATTTAGCATTGTATCTGAATATATTTACTTTTTTTTTTTTAAACTTGATGGGAGATCTTGTAGAGAGCAAATGTAAAGCTGGCGTGAGTCAAGACTATAAAAATATTTTATTTTTATTTCATTTGTTCTGACCTGTTTTCTTTTCAGTGTTTACTGTAAAGACCTTATGGACCTTCAGGGACCATTTATGGTCATTATTTAAGGCCCAAGGTTAATATTATGTTATATATAATTCTTCAGAGCAATGCAAAAACACACGTGGCCTTGATACCAAAGCAAAATGCCTCTTAATAAGTCTGAAACTTGAACTCATTGCTCATCAGACCGTAGGAAAGCTTACTAGGACCTTGAGCACACAATATTGTCTCAGGAGGTCAAAGTGGGGTTTTGCAAATGTCTGGTTTTTTTTTTATTTTGCACCTTTCTTTTTCTTGAAGCATGAACATAAAGTGTTGATTTGCTGTCCAACTTACTGGCAGTTGTTTGGGAAACCTTGCTTTATGAACCCAACGACCCTGGACAGAAGGAACAGGGCACTTCATTGCGAATCTCTGAGTTCGAGTCTGATATGGATCAGTGGCATTACAGGTGCCGTTTCATATGTCATTTGGGAACCCAGAAATTTGACATGACTTTTTCTTGTTGAGGTGTTTTATAGTCTGGATGCCAAATTATGGAACTGAACCTTTTTGTGCTAGGTGCAGTACAGGCATGTAGTGCAAAAAAAAAGTTATAACCCAAATTATACCAACCTAATTGTTTTCTTCTGTGCTCCGTTTTTCTTTGAAGTGTGTGAAATAAGTGTTTTTCCTACCATATGCCATGGATTGTACTCCAAGGATGGTGAGCTGTGTAATGATGTTTAGTCTAAAATGTTGGGTTACTTTTACTCTAGTTTTGTGCAGTATCCTCGAATATTTAACTTTCCAGCTTTTCTGCTATCTGTATTTGCATATACCTATATATGAATGACACTTGAAAAAGTTAATGTTTGCTAACTAATTCACAATTTATGCACTTTCAACTTCCAGCCAAGAAAGAAATTAGTGCGGCTGAAATACCATGGTGTTGTGTAATTCAGCAAAATGGGAACTTGTTTGTAGCAGCCACCTGTGTCCTCCCAGAGTGATCGTTGCTTTTTCAAGATATGCAGACTTTTCGAAACCCTACCACGGTTAATGTTTTCAGCCTTTAAAATAAGTAGAGGTCTCTTTTGGACTCGGTTCATTTTGTGCCTTTTCAGTATAGAAATTCACATCTAGTCATAGGTAGTACTGCAGAAAAGGACGTTGGTACGTGTGGAGGAAGGATATCTTCTCCCGTATGGTGCCTTACCTGCATTTTCATAGGTGCTATGCATTATGTGGCATTTTTTATTAAAAGACAAAGATTGTTTGCTTTCCTATAGACAATGAGGGGAGCGCATTCTCATTTGTGGTGATTTTCTGGTTTTCCCCAGAAATATTTTGAAGAATAGGAATCAAAATGCCAGACCTCATGTAATTTGCTAAATTTGCTTTGGAACCAGTCAAAGTGAATGTTTCAGAGGGTCGAAGCATTGTGTTATATACACAATGAAGCTTCATCCAGTCGGACGTAGCTTTAAAAATATTAACTGCATAAATATCAAATCTATGTTTTCATTTGCCTGAAGCCAATGGTATCTAGCAGCACTGAGGTGGTGTGATTTACCATTGCATAATTGATGGTGGTTTATTAGAGGTGTTTTATTTTCTTTCTCCTACTCAGCTTCATGTGCTTTTGTCATTGCAAGCTATTAACATGGATTTTTCCTTGTAAATGATGTTGTATGTGAAGGACTTGACCACATTTGTCTTGTTCCCTATTTTGAAGTCACTATCTTTCAGGTGTCCCTAGAAGTGGGAGGTTTGCTTTGCTCTTTTTCTTTTCTTTTTTCTTTCCTTTGCAGCTGGTGGCTGTTTGGTCCTGCTGCCTTCCTTGTGCCAATTCTGGCTCTCCCTGGAGCCCTGCAGCCGCTGGGTCACCTTGCTGATCAGAGGAGAGCTGTCTGGTGTTGCTGGGTTGAACTGACTGATCTGAGCTCTCCTGGTGTCCTTAGAAAATGCATGTGGGCAAGTCTCGTTGTACACTCTTGTGTTTGGTGTTTTGGTTTTTTAAAGTGTTTTCTCTCTTGTAGCACTGTGTTCTCACAAAATAGTTCAGGGTGGAGGGACCTTTTGGAGGTCATCTGGTTCTACCCCTTCAATGTTGCCCAACCATCTCTAAATGGGGAACTTAAAGCTCGATCGAGTTTCCCAGTATCATCTAGGGCTTCATGGATGGCCCAGTGTCCCGACACTTCTCTGAAGAGGCAAAAGGCAGCCGTCGGACTCCGTACATTCTGTAGTCTTGCAAAAGATCTCGTGATAACCTTCTTTCTTCATGTGTTCTCTTGCCTTTTTTTGAGGGAACTTTAACTTTCAGGTTTTTGGTGTGTTTTTTTGGTAAGTCATC
Organism: Pterocles gutturalis; assembly: GCF_000699245.1. Classification (NCBI taxonomy): domain Eukaryota; kingdom Metazoa; phylum Chordata; class Aves; order Pterocliformes; family Pteroclidae; genus Pterocles; species Pterocles gutturalis. Next base: position 68,864 of record NW_010105176.1, on the reverse strand, counting down.
TCTTTAAGCTTATTTATATGCCCAATATTGCAATAGCTGGATCAGTATAGAATAATAAACCATTGGGAGATATAACTCAGTATAGAATAATTAATGATTGGAAGATATATCTCAGTCTGTCTTAGCATAACCTTTAGGGAGACCTTATCAGCCTTGTTCATGCTACTTCAGGATGGCCAGTCAAGCTTATTGACATACTCTGATCATTACAGGCATTTCCTGCCTTCTGAGAGCACAGGCTTGCTTCTGACACATGGTTAGAATGTATTCAAGCAAGGTCCCTTGATGGCTTAGCACAGGAAAGGGTAGAGGCTGTCATTGCCTTGACCCTCTTCAGGACAGTATTGCACACTGGTTCATCTGGGGGATGAAATGTAAAGTATATTCCAAGTGTGTTCTTGTGTTAAGTCTGTTGCAAAATAACCCTTTTATTTCTCTTATTTAGAAGAGATTAGCAATTATCTCTTTCCATCCCTTACTATTTGTGGTTGGGTTGAACTCAGGATTACAAATAAAAAACTGTAAAAGACAGGTTATTTGTCATACAAGAAATAGGCGACTTAGCAGAAGGACCACAAGGGCATACTCTTTCTCTTAACTCAGGATTACAAATAAAAAACTGTAAAAGACAGGTTATTTGTCATACAAGAAATAGGCGACTTAGAGTATGCCCTTGTGGTCCTTCTGCTTTCTCTTTGTAGCTCTCGGTTTAGGAAAGACCTCAGTGGCTGGTTTTCATTTAAAGGGAATTTGTGCAACCAGCGGTTTCTTTATTGTTCAAAAATTAAATATAATGCGTATAATTCTGAGCTTTACTCTGCAATCAGAAGGAAGCCTTGTGGGTTGCCGCTCTGACCCTGCCTATCGGAGGTCTTCCAGGCTACCCGGAGTTTGGAGCTGCACAGCTCCCTGTTTGTGCTTCCAGCTGCCGAAGCCTTTAAGGAATGGCATGCCTGGGAAGCAGCGGTGGGATGCTTGAACTCCACGAGTTCCTGTTCTTTTCAAAGAGTTTCCTAAGCAGAGTTGTGGTATCGGTTTTTGATCCACGATTTGCATTGCTTTACAGAGGGTTCTTCATGTGTAATTCATGCGCTCCAGTTGTGTGCACGTCTCTCCTCCCCCATCACAACTTTCTTTTTAAATTTTGGGGAGATTTCCTATCCTGTAAAACATCTTCCTTATTCATCACAATGCCTCCCCGAAGGTATTTAGCAAAATCCTGCATGACTTGGAGCATCTCCCGAGGTGTTGCTCCGGGTGAAAGCACAGAATGATGTAGTTGTTTCTGAATAAAGATTCTTAACAAAAAAGGTGTGGGGGGGTGCTGGGAAGGGGGAAGTTTCATACTCACTGCATGATATAGACAATATTTCCTGAGACAGGAGATACTAACCTCAAAGAGTTTAAAATAAAACATTGATTTTATTATTTTTTTTGAAAGGGGAATAGGGGAAGCAAGAATGGTAGAATAGTCAGTCTTTTTATCCAATGTGCAGATGAAATTGATTAAACCTTAAAAACTTGCCTCAGTCCACCCGGTTTATTAATTGAAGAATTTCCTCTTCCCCAGAATGGGAAGTGCACATTAAAACAGAGCTTTGCCCCTGAGTAGCAATGATACTTGAGAACGGTACAGTTTCTACAATCCTATTTTCTCTTCTGTGCTAGAGGAAATCCTAACATGGTAAAATGCATATTTTTTTTAAAAAAAAGTATGTTTAAGGAAGTCATCTTTCATTTCCTTGTAAAGCATGAAATCAAATTATAGCCCATAGCCCACAATTATTTTATTTTTATGTTTCAGTTTCCATTTTCTGCTTCCTTTGGGTGCCTGTGAACAGGAGTTGTACTGTTTGTGCAAACTCAGCTGAAAAGGTGACCGCAAACAGGACAGGACACAGGAGCGTAAGGATGCCACGAGTCAGAATCTGTGCTCGCATGGCCCACAAAACCTCCTGCTCGTTCCCACGGGGACGTGATCCCCACCTCCTCTCCCCTCCACTAACCCAGGTTTTACTCTTTGGAGCCAAGTTGGCTTTATACTGGTGGGGAATCTAATGCAATACTTAACGTGTGCTTGTCAAAATAGTAGCACTTGTAAATGCTCTAATATTCTTAATCTGTGTTTGTTGAAGAGAAAATAATTGAGGTTCTTCCTATTTATTGAAGGTGCCCTTTGGTTCCCCTTTGCAGTAAGGCTGGAGTAGCTGGCTGGTTTAGTGCCTGGAGGGTGTAACTGAACGGTTCTGACAGTGGGCACAGTGCACATGTATAATGAAACAATAATAAGCTTTTGGAACTGATAAAGTAATAGGAGAGGCTGAAATGTTTTATTGTGACTTTTTTTTTTCCTAGACCTGATAATGCATTTTTTAACGTTCTGTAAAGATTGCACCTTGCTGCGCGGCTCCATCCGCGCGCACCCGGGGGGTCTGGGGGGTCTGGGTGTATCGTTTACAAGCGTGCAGCAGGTCGCGCAGACAGAAGGGATTTTGGGTTTGTGGACATGCCGAACTGCAGCGGCTTCTGTGGGCGAGGTTGAAGGACGCTTGCTGTTTAAGACATGTTCTGTTCCAAGATAAACACAGAAATTATAGGGCTTTACAGTTTTTACAAATACAGCCCATAGACTGGGTGCTGATGTGGTGTCTCCCTGTGAGTGGTGGCAGAACGGATCTGGTTTTACTCTTCGTTCAAGTAAGGATGTGAAAAGGAAAAGTTTAAAGATGTAACATAAATGCAGGGAATGCATAATTTTATCCTAAAGATTAAAAGTTGATGAATACATCCTTTTTAATTGTGTACTATTCCTCTGGGTCAGCTGGCTTTCTGGGTGTCCCCAGCCAGCAGCTGCTGAATTCTCTCAGGATCAAGAGCGAGAGCTGATGGTGAGTGATGCGCTGCAGGTGGTATCGTTCTGCTCTTCCCTCGGAGAAACGGAGCCAGTGACCAGCTTAAAAGTGGGTTGCTGGTGGCTGCTGCCTGCTGTGCTTTTGAAACGTGTCATAATTTGGGACATCTCTTGACTCAGGGGATTAGTTGAATCAAAGTTACTTTCCTGGTGACTGTTGTTATCCGGATACTCCCCAAAATTCAGAAATAAGAGTGGATGGGATGGGATTGCTCAAAGCAGGCACTAGGCTTTCTCTTCTCTGCAAAGTTATCTGGGTTAACTCTGGGGTTGTGTGTTCCCCGTTAGTTTTGTGGTACAAACGCGGGCTGCTGGCACTTCTTGCAGCCTTTTCCCTGGGATACTGTGCTGTGGGTCTCGTTGCGTTTTTCCCGTATCTGGCCGTCATCCAGATCCCCTCTGTTCACATGTTATCTTCCTTGTTTGTTTTTCTTCACTCAGACTATCTACTTTACTTTGGTTTTTTGCTGTGGTTTGGCTGCTTATCTCGCAGCATAATTCCCATCTTTCCCCACGCCCTTGTGTTCTGTTTTCTGATGACAAGGAGTTTGTTTCATGTGCTTTTTCCAGGGCTGTGTCCGAGCTGTGTGTCATCACGTGGAGGGTTCTCTGATTGCTCATCTTTCATTTTCAAGCAAAGTGAGAAACTGCACGTCAGGAGGACTCTCTATCTTTCTGAATGTTCTTGAACACCTCTTTCATGGATGAACCAGCAGATGAAAGGTTACACCCCTGCTTTTTCTATAGGGGAAGCAATTTGAATAACTTAGTTGAACTTTATCATTGATTCTGTATGACCTGCTTCAATGCAGATAAAATATTCTTCTTGATTGCTGTGTTTTTGTCTATGCAGACCCGTACTTTACACTTTTCTCTGCTTTGTTCAGGGTGATTTCAAGCCGTTTGCCTGCTTGAGGAACACTCTTCTTTTCCATATCACTCTTCTTAACTCTGTAGGAGCATATCCGAACTCCTTTTTTTGAGCAAAAGCAAAGTGTTTCAGTTCTTTTTTTTGTTCCATTTTGCACAGGAGCCCACGGCGGGTGTTCTGTGGTCAGATAACGCGGGTTTATTGAGTGATGCAGTTATGTTGGTTTGGTCTTGTCATTGTTCTTGGAGTCTCTGCTTGGTATGACCATAATATTTTTTTTGCCTCAGTTAGGTCTTTCCAAGTGAGATTACACAGGTGAGAGTACTCCTGTATAATCAATCCATCCTCACATCACCTTTCTTGGTTAAATCATCTTCTGCTGTAGAGGATTCTTCAGGAACGTTATTCCTTTTCTTGACTGAAATCCAACACAGTAGGGAGTTAATTGGGTACTAGTGTGATAGAGATTATTTAAATAGCGAATATGAAGCTAGACATGTCATAGGTCTGTTATTACTATTTACGTGCTATGAGGAAAATATGTTCTGAAACAGATATCCCACATTTGGGGGGGGAGTTATAGCTCTGTCACCTTGTTACAGGTGACATGCCAACTTTCCTGATGATAAATGTTACATTTGTGAATCCCTGTGCACTTTGTTTTGACTTTCCTAGATTATTCCATTTTAGTATTCAATGAACTATTGTGCATGGATGAAGGGCAACTTAAAAAAAAAGGTTATAGAATAAAACAAAATGTAAAACTGTCTAGGAAAAGATTGGGATTGGGAAGAAGGTGAATTGTCAAAGGTGGCTTATCAACCAGCTCAAAGAGAAAAGCTGAGGAACTAAATCTCAATGTTGTGTGTGGTTGGTTTTTTTTGCCTTGTTACCCAAGGGTCCCATAAACTTGAGCATGCTTGTCTTGATGTGTGTGGGTAGACACGTACAGAACATCCTCGTGCCTCGGGGAGAAGGCAGTTTGAATATTTCTGTCAATGCTGTCCTGATCTTTCCCTTGGTTCCACGACTCTTGAAGGGCAGCATCTTCCCACCCTGCTTGGGTGCGAGCTCTCCCCCACCACTCTTTCTGCTCCATCTTGCACCGTCTCTGCAGACTGTGGCCAGTTAGCACGATAGGGCTTTCGAGGAGGCACAGTGGTTGTACCGAGACGGGTATTTGTGAACTTGGGTACGCTGCCATTGCCTTGATTTCTAATGTGTTTTGCCTGAAGTGTTGTGATAAATTTTCTGGTGTTCCTGGAGTTTTTCCATGGACGGTACAGTTATTTTCCCTTGGTTCATCTTCTCTTTGCTGTGAAATGCCCTGAGGTAAACATTCGTGACCTTCTAGCAACGGAGCTGATGATTCTTATGGCTCTTTTGAAGTGTTGCTAATAGATTCATAAATACAGCAATTACAAGAATTTACTTTGTAAGAAATGTATTCAAAGCAGTTGATTTAGTGTTTCGAGATAAAGGGGCCCTTGTACTGAAATTGCGGAGTTTCAGTGCAGATTTTCCCTCTTGGAGGGAAGATACCGTACCGTATGTAATGCGTCTTGTCTACCACCCTTCTCAAGGGCAGATTTGGGTCTGGTTACTGGGGCTTAATTCTGGAGCATTAGGGTTGCCGTGCTCCAGTAGTTGTAACAGAGTTGGCTAAAACTTCAGCTGCAGCATCCTTGTTTTTCCAAGTGCACATTTTATAGTATCGATAATCAATAATTAAAACCAAACCATCAAGTCCAAGCAATTCCCACTCGTTTTAAGGATGTAGTACAAGTGCTGTGCACACCTGTGTAGTAAGATTGCTGTGCAGTGTAGGTTTAATACAAAATGTAGGTGTTTATTAAGTTTAAAAAAAACCTCCTGCTGTATGTATTTTGGTTGTTCTGTGTTTTGTCCCACGTGAACTGTTTTCATGCTGTTCATTCCCCTTGCTTCCTGTCCTTTAGGTCTGCGCTTCTGTATGGTGTACGAAGCCTGAACCTTCTGTACAGCTTCAGGGTTTGTCTTATAACTTAAGCAAGTTCTGAATTAATACAATTCTTGAAACAATAAAAATGAAAAATACTTTTGAAGTTATAAAGTCTGTAATTTGTCATGGACAGATACTTGAAATTATTGGTGAAAATTCTGCAGGAGCTTGGGAAATGTCATAATTATCCAGCTAGTGCTCTGAGGGGTTTAGCATTCATTATTACAAGATGAAAGCTTTGGTAGGTTGAAAATAGTCATTTGTAACCATAATTTTTTTTTTCTTGTAGCTCCCACCCACTCATTCACCCATGCACTTCAACCTCAGAATGATTTCCTCTCCTGAGTTCGTGGGAATTGCGAACAAGGGTAGCTGTTGTCATAGCCATTGTAAAAGCTTAAAAAAAAAAAAAAAGCGAAGGGGGGAAGGAAGGCTGGAGAGGGCGAAGGAACAAGGAACAGTTGTATTGATTTCTTGTTCTTCTGATCAAAAGCTCAAGGCAAATATTAAAAGTACTGAAATTCAGAATGCTGCAATTTTGCGTGATTTCTAGCTTCTCTCATCTTTCAAAATGTATTTTTTGACATGTGATAGTTCAGCTTTAGATTTTGTTTTAGGTTTTTATGTTTAAACTTTCTCAGCATTAAAGTCTGTTGCACTTTTTGGTATTTGGAGTATTTCACTTACCTGGAATGAGACAGGAAGATTTTGAATGTAATTAGTGGAAGGCCAGCGTTCATCAAAAGCTTCCTTGAAAACTAACTTAAACCTGTGAAACTCAGGTTGCTTCAATCAAAGTACTAAGGGATCATGACAGCAATACTTTAGAAAAATAAAATAAAAATAATCCATAAGCATGATAGTAACTTCAGCCTAAAATTTGGAAACTTCTTCTTGAAGAGATCTAAGAGCTGGATCTGTTTGTGGCGGTGGGTGACGCACGTATTCAAGTGACGAGGATATGAGTTGGGAGTGAATGGCAATGTACCGCAGGGTTTAAATCGCGTCTTCCTTACGCTGAGGGGCTGTAGGAATTTATTTAGACTTGGGGTAAACCTGCCTCTTGTTTTCACTTTCATCAAGTTTTGGACTCTGGAAGAAGGAGTAGCATATAATAGCTGCAGTTCCCGAGGTGCTGGTTTCAAACACAGCCGTGCATTCAGTGCTTGCTTTGATTTGTGTTCTGTTCATATTTCTGGGCCTTTGTACATACACTGGCAGTTTTTATGGAAACTATTTGAGAGAATGATCCTTAATATTTTTATGCTGCTGCAATACTGACTTTGAATTCTCTTCCAGGTGCCCAGATTATTGATTTGATGATGCTCGTGATAGATGTGACAAAAGGGATGCAGACGCAGTCAGCAGAGTGCTTGGTAATTGGGCAGATTGCCTGCCAGAAGATGGTGGTGGTTCTGAACAAAATAGATCTCCTTCCAGAGGGGAAGAGACAAAGTGCCATTGAGAAGATGACTAAGAAAATGCAGAAGACCTTGGAAAATACGAAGTAAGTCAACAGTAATATTAACAGCTAACTCATAACAAAATGTTTACCAAAAATCCTTCACCATCCTTTCACTTCCATCATGCTTCTGCACTCACTGAGACGTCTAGCAGAGGTGGGAGTGGGAAGATTGCGAGAAACTCGGATGCAGTCCTGGATTTGCATCTGCAGGTATCATGTGTAGAGAAATATTTTCCTGTAATGAGCGTTTCCATTTAAAGGGCTGTTTGGAGTTCAGATTGGATGAAACAAAGCCAGAATATCCAGGTGAAGAAGTGTTTTTTGGGGTCTTGGGTTTGTTTGGTTTTTTTTTTGGCTTGTATCAGCTTGCAACTTTTATTGTGATCCGCAAGTCTTTTTTGCTGCAAAGAAAATAAAATGTAGGTCTTAACTGAAGGTGAAAAATGTGATTGCCTTAACTAGGGGGAGCAGAATGATGGAGGTTCATATAACGTAAGGTGGCTCTGGCTGGGATGATGTTTGTCGGTACTGTTCAGGTAAATTACCTGCGGTACCTAATGAGTAAAGTGCAGTGAGATTCATGAGTGGAAGTGTGGCTGTTATGAAGTGGGAAGATACAACACAGACTCAGTATTTACGTGGTGGTTACCCAACCTGAAGCACAGCTTGCTTTGTCCAGGGTCATAGGGGACATGGACATGGGTTAGTGGGTTGGGTGGTGTTGGGTTAATGGTTGGACTGGATGATCCTTGAGGTCTTTTCCAGCCTTAATGATTCTATGATTGACTCCCGTGTTTATAGCTGTTAGGTCACACTTGGATTTGAAGAATTAAAAGAATATACAGAGAACAGAATTTCACCAGGACCAAAAAAGCAAAGCTTGGTTGGTTATGGTGGATCCTGCTTAGCTTAGCTGTGGTCTGATGGTGGGAGTCTTTCTCTTTCAGGTTCTGTGGCTGTCCCATTGTTGCTGTTGCCGCAAAGCCTGGTGGACCTGAAGCCCCGGAATCTGAGAATCCTCTTGGTGTTTCGGAGTTAATTGAGGTACCTGCTGAAGAACATAATAGTAACATAGAATGGGCTCAAACTTAAGTCTTTTGGAATACACTGTACTAGTATCTATTGCTGAGGAACTCCTCCACTAATGTCAATTCTAAGGAACCTGATTCTTTAGGGATTTTTGCCAGTGGATGTGGAAGTTGAGGCTGCATGCCCCAAAAATGGATTTGCTTTTTCAACTACTAGGCTTCAATGCTTTCAAATAACTGAGTCTTAAGAAACAGCTGTCCCATGTGTGGGGAAATTGGTTTTAAAGTTGTAAAGAATTATGAAGCATAATGAATAAAAATAGCTTTAAAATTGTGCCAAATCCTTGGTAGGTGTTGTTTAATAACTCTGCCACAGCTAAGAAAACAGTAAAGCTGTGAAGTCAGGCACACGTTGGGAATTGTCTCCTTCCTTCATGTGTGTATTATAGATCCGGTGTTTAAGGGCATGATTCTTCATTCTAAACAACCCTTGCCTCATTCCTTGCACAGGACGGACAGGGCTCGACTGGTGAGCAGGTAGTCTGTATTTTTTTTTAATTCCCATTATTCTCTGTGTGGCCTCATGACTCAATTCAAATACTGCTCTGCATTCAGAATGATTAATTTCCTCCTGGACTTTTCTTTGGCACGCGTCACTGTGGTCTTGAGCCCTTGGCAAACAGTTAATTTACTTCCAAAAGACTTGTAGGAAGTGTAGAGGTGACTTTAATCCATATTGAGATTGGGAAGCTGAGACACAAAGGAGTTAAGTCCACTGAGTTGACTAATTTTGGTTGCAAAATTTAAGGAAACTTGGAACTCTTTAGGACATGCTTGTGTTCAGATCATAGTCCCTGCCAATTTAGATTGCGATTGTGAGTGCTTAGCACTTCTGTTACTTAATCTGAGGTAGTGATTACCTGTGGAAAGTGTTTTATTTTTAAGAGAATGACAACACATGGGAGTCCTGTCTAGAATCCACTCTCTAGCGGAGCACTGCCTGCCCTCATGGTGAAACCATCTTTCTCTGTGATACTCTGCCTTGCTTACCGTGTGCCTTGCACATCTCCAAAAGATGAAGAGCATGACCAGGATTTACCCTGTGCCCTGAATGAAGTTGGGCCTGCAAAAAACTCTATAATTTTGTAACTAACATTATATCAGACCTATCTGAACAAGAGAAGACTTTGGGCAAGCTGATGCTTCACAGGTATCCTTAGTTCCAGCAATGTGGGTTTGGGTTGGTTTTATTTTGATGGTTTTTGGGGGTTTTTTTGTTTGGTTGGTTTTTTTTGGTTGTTTGTTTGTTTGTTTTTTTGGGGGGGCGGTGGGCAGGGGAGAGAATAAAGTTGCAGGTTTTCAAAAAAACTAAGTTATAAGTTATGTGGCATGAAGCTTACACTGTAAGGGCAGGACACTGAAAATAGCTGTTTGTAGTTTGTAGCAGACTTGTCACCTGTCTGTGACTAAGCTTTAGGGAAAAAGCATCTCTGCCCTGGAGGGATGCTGCTGTTATTTGCAGAGAGTAGTCCTAAAACAAAGGCATTATTCTTTGCAGACTTGTCAAGGTCTGATTTGGATACTTTGGATGCTGCCAGGTTTAAAATCCTTGTAGATTGCTGAAGCCAGGGTGCAGGGGATGGCTGGCCCAGCGCAGCCTGGCTTGTAGGAAGGCAGGGATGGGATGTTCCATGTGGGTGCTGAGCGCTGAATGTCGTACCTGCTCCCAGGCACGCGTGGGGCACGGGGTGTGGTGTGGTATGGCCTTAGAACAGACTTAGCAAGGACCAGGCTGCCCAATGTCTAGAGAGCTGGAGACAGGCAAGTCCTTAGTTCTGTCTTCATCTGGTTCCAGGTAGATTTACTGGGATGTTCCCCAAGGTTAAAAGTTTTGAAGGAAATAATGATTTTGCAGCTGTTTGTCAGCTCTGAGACCTAATATTAGAAGAGCTGGCAAGTGCTGGGTGAGCCCCACCACTGAGCTTCAGGGTGTTATCCTTTCTGTCCTTGATGGGAGGCTGTCCCCATTGTTCTGACATTGCAGCTTGGGCTTGACCTGCAGTTTCTGATGTTAAAAGCAGACGTTAAAGGCAGTGCAAGCTTGTATGGTGATGTTATAGCAGAGTCAGAGAGCAAAAGTGATTTGGGATGGGTGAACCAGTTCCCCTGAGGAACTGTTGGGTACACGACTGCTTTTCTGTAGTTAAGGTGTGTACTGAAATATTTTAAGAAACATAATTTTTGTCAGCAAAACAACAATCATAAACTGGGAGAATCTCTCTAGAAGATGGTACTTGGGCAGCTGTTTTTCTCAGTGGTTTGATTCCCCGAGAAGTGTTAACAGAAATCTGAGGGGGTAGTTGGCTTTGAAAACTTATCCCAGTATAGTTGTTTTTCTGGGAGGATGGCAGGAATGGGCTGTATGGGGCACTAATATCTGTATATCAATTCATTTTCACAAAATTCAAAGAAGCTGAAGTAGCGAAATGCACTGTAAAATTGTACTTCGGGGTGGGGGGAGGGACGTAGAGAGTTTTTTTTCTCTTTGCTGCAGTGTTTATATTGAGTTTGGCAGCAACTTTATCGCCAGTGCGGTTTTGCTAACCAAGCTAAATGCACAGCACCAAATCTTTCCAAGGCAGAAAATCAAACTGTTCCTGCTGCTGAGCGTGCGTCTCCTCTGTGGTACCCGCAGTTAATTTGACATTGGTGTGTTCTAAACTCATTGGGAGATGCCTGAAATGGGCAAAACTGCAAGCTTGTTCCATCAATCATCCGCTTGCCTTCCTTTTGCTGCGTGGCTGTCATGACTTTTCACCCAGGCATGGTGCAGCTTTTATCTTTTTTTTTTCCCCCCCAGGTCTTGAAGTCTCAGGCTTACCTGCCATCAAGAGACCCCTCGGGACCCTTCCTTATGGCAGTGGACCACTGTTTCTCTATCAAGGGTCAAGGCACGGTGATGACAGGGACTATTCTTTCTGGCTCCGTTAGCCTTGGTGACAATGTGGAGATTCCTGCCCTGAAGGTGAGTCTCTCATTTTCACTCCCCCCAGTTTTCCTGATGGAAAGAGGCACGCAACAAAGAAGAATGTGTTCTCTTCCAACCTGAAATTATTCAGTTATTTTCAATGTCTATTTTGGGGGGGTTTTTTTGGTACTCTAAGCCATCTTCCAATGGGAAGAGAGGGATTTTCTAAAATAAGGCAGCCAGTAGAGTTTCCTGCTCAGTTTTAGTTGAAGAGGAGAGAAGATGAACCTAGATTAGTATGTTAGACTTGCAAATTCAAAAAAGCAAGGTGGGTATGCTTCAAAAATAGGACGTGCCCAAGGACTGAACAAGGTTTGGCTGAGACATGCTGCAGGGGGAGGGCTTGCAAAACAATCTGACTAGGTAGGCTTCCCGAAATGTCTGGAAGCAAAGGAAATGACAAGAAGAGGACATTGAAATGCTTAATGCAGCTTTTCTTTGTTTGCTGGGGCTTAATTGATGTTGGCGCGTTCTGGGATGCGGTGTGTGACTTGCCATTGGGCTTTTTAAAGGCCTTTCAGTGGCCTTTGGACTGGGTAGCTGTTGTTACTGTTTTATTTCCTTAAAATATATTAATCCTTTAAAAGAAAACAAGGTGACTTTATGCTTGGAACAAGTGCAGCATATTTCACAGATGCTGATTTGGACTGCTCTGACTTTCCCTTTGTATTAATTGCCCAAAATGAGTCAAGACTGGAGCAGCATTTTGTAGCTGCCGCTGAAAGTGGACCCAGCCAGATACATTCTGAGAGCAGGCAGCTTTTGGCTGAACAAACCTAGGAGGGACCCTTTCCGTGCCGTCAGTATTGCCCTCAAGTCACATTACTATAAGGACCTTATTCTTCCTTTGAGTGACCATGCTGCTTTCTCCTTTTTGCCTGTACTTGCGGGCAAATGAAGGACTGAGGCATTCCGATTCCACCTGAAAGATTTTGCTGTTAGCTGACATCTAATTTTTGGTCAGCCTCTTCTATGATACCTGTGGCCATCTAGCTTATATCATGTTGTCCTCAGCACGAAAGTGATTTGCATGATGTGTACCCGGTCATGTCTGCTCTCCCAGTGGCGTTCCTCACTGCCCGTATTCTCATTTGTAGCTTGCAGCTCGTTCTAGGAGCCACGCTCGTAATTCCTGCAGGGTATTTCCTGCAGGCTCTGGTTTCAACCTCTCCTGCTTTCCCCTTGCTGGTGTTCCTTCCCTTTTCTGTGTGTCCTGCTGCACAGGGGCTCCAAGGAGGGACAAGCAGTCAGGAGGCGGCTGAGTGCTGCGTGGTGGCTCCTGCCCGAGAGGCGCCCTGCACGGCTCAGTCAGCTGCTTTCCTTTTGGCGTAGCCCTGGCCAAGCTGCCTGTCTTGTGCTCTGGGAGATGGGGTGAGACCGAGCAGAGTAATTTATTTCTTGCAAAGAAAGAATGCAGAACTAGATAATATCTGGAAATGACTGGTTAGCTCTTCGTGTATAGTCCAAGAATGTTTTGGAGAAATAAGTTTAGGAATTAGTCTACTCTTGGGGAATCTGTATGAAGAGGAGAATGATAAAAACATCGTGACTAACCTGCGTGTTGGAAACAGAGCTTTTCCTACCATCCTTTTAAACACCTAAGTGGGACTCTAAAAGCTATTCTCTTCCCCAGTGGCTGGGGGAGCAGTGACGTGAAAGGCAAGTATGCAGATGAACAGGACGTTGACAAAGAGAAGCTGGATCCCTTGGCTTCTGCGGCATTAGCAACTTCCCAACTTCCCTCAAAGTTGGTTGTTTTGAGTTGCTGTTAATCAATTATCCTTCTGCTGCCTTGTGTGAAACAGGAGATGTGTCCGTACCTCTGCTAATAGTGGGGGGTGGTTTTGCATTTTGTTTTTTGCCTCTAGCAGCTTGTGAATATCCACGTTCATGTTACACACGTTTGGAAACCAAGGTGCGGTAAAAGGAAGCGACTTTTGTACATTTGAGTTGTGTGTTGTACTTACCCCTGCTAGCATCATGCAGAGTGGAGTTGGGATACCTATGAAAGGTCAAACCTTTCTCAGACCTACGAGGTAACGGAGGAAGCACATTTCACAACACATTGTGGTTTATGACTCTCTCTGACCCTTTTTTGCCCTGACCCTACGGTAACTGAGATTGACAGCTGGTGCCCACTGGGCATTTAGGGACATTACAACCCAGCTGGTTTTTAACTTTGAGGAACCCTCTCACCAAGTGAAGTGGCATCACCTTCCAGTTCTACTAATGGACTTCGACATCTTTGACCGCTTGAACCTGCACAAAGGAGGGACACAGCAATTAAAAATAAACAGTGACATTCTCAAACGCCCATGGTTGCTCTGATTGAGGCTGAGAGCACCAGCAGTGCCTGGATTCCTTTATGCTGTTGCCTATGTAAATTGCCATCTGGGGTTGATTATCCATATAGCGAAAAGAAAATTTATATATAATGTTTGGCAAAAAGCTTTGACACAGCAAACAGTTCACTATCCAATTGAGTTAGTATTGTTTGCTCACTAGCACTTGACATCTGCCTTGAAGAGCATGAACCTAGGATTTGTGCAGCAAAATGTAGTGCTGGTGGAATTCTGAATGTCTTTTAAGGTTATTTCAGTGCTCTTTCAGTCTCTTCAGTCTCCCAGTTTATAAACTGTACCAACCTGTGACATTTTTATTTCTGTTTTATAAAAGTTCCTGGAGTTTGAATAGTAAAGATTTCCTCAATATAGATTCATTTCATTTTACCGATAGGTTTGGCAATAATCACTTCAAAATATTTATCTAAGTATATTTTGTTTAGTGAATTTAGTTTAAGTGAGTGTGAATGTCAAATTCGAGTGCTGCTGTGTCTTTTATAGCATGCTCTAATTGAAAAAGGAAAGTGGTTTTGTTTAGTGGGGGAGAAGTATCTTTGCCTTCCTTGTCCAGGTGGGGAAAAAAAAAATCACATTAGCTTAAGAATAGCATCTACTCCAGCCAATGCAAACAGGCAAGAACCAGGACTTTCCTAATCGTTAGTTCTCTCAAACAAAAAAAATCCTTTTGTGAAAAGTAATGCAAAATGGTGTCCGGTATGTTGTCTTCCTTCTGCCCAGTGTTAGTAGTTCTGGCTTTAGATTGCCCAGTTGCAGGCACATCAGGAATGCTGGAAGGTGACTGGGTAAAACAGACAATATGTTAACATTCCTTTAAAGAGGTTTGAAGCCATAGAAAATGTTCCGGGTAGGTTAATAAGAATCACTGTCTCTGCAAGACCATAGAAGAGGTGAAGTCTGAGTAGAGTGAGGAGGCAGAGAGATGTGCACAGGTAATGGGGATAAATCTGGTCATCCTGGAGGTGTTGGCTCGGCATTGCCTCCCCTGGGATGAAGTCCTGCAGGTATAGAGCAGCCGCAAAGCACGCACACGGCAGAGCACTGCTGTTGTTTTCAGGACTTGTAAGAAGTAGAACCTTTTCTCCTTGCTTTGAAGGCTGAGGAGCTGTGTTATTGGTAATGGTTATGTTGACGTTTATCTGTGGGGGATCATGGGGCTTTCCTGTGTTGAAGCTGAATAATATATCTGGTGTAATGTAGTACAAAGCTTATTTCTTATAAGTCATGTGGACGCCCAGTCGTTGGACTGACCCTGGGCGGTGCCTCTTTAGACGTTGTCAGTGTTTGGTCTGCTGGGTGTCGTTGGGCTGTTCTCATTGAAGGGGAAGAGGACCGTCCATACTGGGTCCAGCCTTCACCCTCCCTGAGGTTTGCCGTAGATAATTACTGTTATGAATATTGAACACTTCAGTCTGAAAAGCTGCAAGCGTGTTTCTGAAGTGCTGCTCTTGTAGCTGGAGCGTAGTCATCCCAGTGTTTCAGTGCTCAGGTATGCTTTCAAGAGATCACCTGAGACATCAAATATGAAAAATGTGAGAAACTTGCTTCTGCTTATCGAGTGAAGTCTATAAATGAGAGCATCAGTTTAAACCCGCAGTGGGTTCTGTCTTGGCAGGGGCCTATTTGCTGTCAAATTATATTGACCTTAGGGACTTCTATGAAGCATCATTCTCATACCGTACTGACAGAAGCTTCATGGCTTCGTGCACTCCCACCAGATGAAAAGAGCTGTGTGGCTTTTTTTTTTTTAAGTTGCTTTGTTGGCTAGATGACCTTGGTCTGTTTTCTGGCGAACATTCTGTAGTTTTTATGGCTCATCCAATAAAAAAAATTCTCCAAAGTCTACTAAAATAACCCAAATAGTATTTGCCAGACTATTTCCTTCAAATCACCATAGCTATTCCAATCCTAACACATAGATCTGCTTTTGCTCGCGTGAGTGCTTCAGCCTGTCTGATGTTCCTGTTCAAAGACCTCCGCTTAGTGAGCTTTGGTATATAAATGTAGTAAGAGGTAATTTCAGTGTATTTAAGGACTTTTTGCACAATCATGGACTTTCACAGTTAAGTATTGTCAGAGAACATTTAGATCTTGGAAAAGGGAGTTGGACCAAACCCACTGAACTGGATCATGAAGACACCTGTCTGGACATTCATGGTGAAATCTTAAACAAGTTTTTACCACTTCCATTCTGCATTCTTTAGTCCTCCTAATATATCCCTTCCAAATGTCAGGATATCTTGGCTTCTTTCCCCCCCCCACTGGAAAGAGAGTACTTTCTAGATTTTCAGAGAGTATCTCTGAATTCTGGTTCTGTATCTGTGTTTTCCAAGTTGTCTTGGATTTTTTTTTGCCCAATACTGATAGAAACAGCCTTTAAAATGCTCTGGTTCAAGTCTAGTGTGCCTTGAACATGTTCTTTTCATTGAAATGCTGTGAAGAACGGCAGCTCAGAAGATGGGGGCAGGGAGGAGAATCAAGTCAGTATAACTGGTTAAATCATGAAAAGGCAGTTCATAATATGTATTAAAACGTGGGTGATAAATACAGGAATTTTAAATCCTAAATCAATAAATTAAACATATGCACACAATGCTGTACATGCGGTTTAAGTCAGTACAAGTATTGAGCTGTTTCTTTAATTGTCTGCCACTCCTGAAGCACGGGTTGTGTTTTTTGGAGATTTTCTCCTTTCCTAGAAAACATCAGTGGGAATCCTACTGGTTTTGCATCTGCTGGGGCATTTACTTAAAAGCAAAACATGCAGGATTTGGCTTACCCTGGAAAGTACTCTGCTTTCAACATTCAGGATATTATCAGTTGTTTTGGAAGAATTAAACTCCTCAGCACAGTTCTTTGTGGTTAGGTAAAGGATTAAAGACCTGATCCAGTGCCTGTGGAATGAAATTTAGATCTGGCAATAAAAACTTCTCAAATTTTTTTGGCTCCATCTCTTGAGAGAATAAGAGTAGCAGATGCTGAGCTCTTTCTAAAGATCTGTTCCCTCATTTTCAATGTATGGTTTTGTAACTTTTTACTGTGTGGGGTGGTTTTTTTTTATTTCTGTTTTAGTTCACACTTTAAAAAAACCAAACCAACACTATGCTCTCAAACAAACCCACAAACCCCAATCCAAAACCCCAAGACCCCAGTGAACAGAATCCATTTTAATTTTGTATTAAAAAAAAAAATAAATTCTGGTCAACTTTAGACTTTAAAAAGGCTTGGAAATAAAAACACTTAGGAAGTGATTTGTATGTTGCTATTCTTTCACTACCTGTTAGTGGAGTACAGTGGTTTAGGTCATTGCTTGCAATTTTTTATTAAGCATCATGTAAATGCAGTAAAACGAGGGAGCAAGATAAAGGACTTTGTGTTAAGGTTTGTTTTATTCAGGACCAGGGATAAGATGTAATAGAAAGAGAGCTGGATATATATTATGGGGGTTTTAATTTTTTTTTTTTCCTACTTGGTCAGAGCAGAAGGAAGGGAAGCCAGGGGAGAGCAGCCAACCTGAGCAGTGCTAATCCAAACCATACACTGTATTTTTGGAGCTTGTGTGTCTAATGGGATCTCTGCAGGCAGAAAAATGGTCTAGGCAGTGCTGGCCAATTAACTCTTCAAATACTAAAATCCATCTGCAGCTTTTCTTGGAGGTCTAGATGCTCCCTGTGTTCCCTGACAGCTAGAGACAGCCGGGATGCAGGTTGCCTTCTAATGGATTAGAAAAATTACCAAAGCGTACAAGTTTCTTCCTACAGTGGATGTGAGAAGGAAGAGCTTCGTGTGTAATTTCTGCATCGTTTCTATCCACTTCAACCTTCTTTAAATGCCTGGTTGGGGTCCAGGCTCCACATGGAGTGCAGCATTGCTGGAAACCGTCCTGTTCTCCCAGGTAGACTTTACTTTCCACAGTATTTCTGCGATACGGATTACGTGGTCAGGGTTATCTGCAACCCTGATTGGTTGTTGTTAATGCCTGAGAAAATTTGAAGTGTGTATTTTGTGCTACTGCCGTGGAGATAGTTTTGCCTTAATAGTTAGTGCAGAGAGGAGTTATTGCCCAGGAGCTGTGTGAGATGCACGTCATATTTTTGTTTGAGATAATGACTGATTTTCTTAGCTAATTTTTTTTCCCCGAATTTCGTTAAATCATTTGTTTCATGAGAACTGTTAGAAAAGCTGAAGAAAGTTGTTACAGAAATAGAAGATGGGAAAGAAACTGAGCTGAAGAGGGAGCCAATGGACTAATAGGAAAATTAAACAGGTAGAGACTGGTCTTGGCACTGAAGTGTAACAGCTGGACTGGTGACTGCATGCACTCTCTGGTGTACGTAGACCTCCTGTGCCACGTTAGGTGCTCTCCTGACTCTGCAGACTGCTGGCAGATGCAGCTCCCATGCACGGTCTATGATGCTCTGTTATCTGGAGCTCTTTGGGAATTACCAGGGTACTGGGCTGCTGGATCCCATGGAAGAGCTCAGTATCCCAGTACAAAAAAGTGCCACAACTGGAGAAATTGAATATGTTATTGTATGTTAGTGAGCAATTTGGCTTCAGTATGGCAACATATTTAAGGAGATAAATACTTATGTAGGCTTGCAGCTCCAAAACAAAGTTGAAATAAACGTGTAATAAGCTAGTAAGATTGCTCCTGATGTTTAGACTTCTCTCTATTGGTTTAACTTCCCTCATCAAGACATGTGTAGATGTGGTGCTTTGGGACATGGTTTAGTGGGTTGGGTGATGTTCGGTTGACGGTTGGACTTGATGATCCTTGAGGTCTTTTCCAACCTTAATGATTCTATGATTTGCTCATTCTGCTTTTCCTCCTCCTCCTCCTTCCTCTCTCTCTTTCTCCATCTCTAGCTTCTTTTCCAGTCTCGGTTTGCTCTTCAAAGTGACTGATCTTTTCCACTTACGCCCTAGACTGAATAAACTTTTTTTTGTCCCTCCTTTTTCCCAGCTGCTGTTGCAATCTCGAGTTACAATGCCGTTGTGTACTCTTCCTTCCCATGAGTACATCTTGACTTGAAACCTGGGGGCTTGAAACCAGCATCAGTCAGGGTGAGATGAGAAACCTTGGGATGGTATTTTTGAACTTGTTTCTGTAGGCTGAAGCTGGAGTGGGTCTGATGAGAGAAGGGACAAGAGCTGATGAACACTGAGTGGTGTTATCCTTGCAAGGGCAGTTTCTGGAGATGAATAAGCAGGTTCCAGTGCCTCCTTCACAGGATATGGCAGCTATGGTTTTCCTAGGGCTAAATATCTTGCATTTATAGCTTGAAAAGGAGTCCTGGAGCCATCTAGAGTGGGTATCCAAGCAATGGTACTGTAAGCTGCGTACAGGAGGAGAAAGGTTTTAAGATGACTTGGGCCATGACTGGGATGCAGCTGAACGAAACCACGCACGTTATCCTGGGACTCAGCAGGTAACGTGTTTCCTTTTGAACAGTTGCTCCTCCAGGGGTCGAGCGTTGTGTTCTTGGCTTTGTGTGCCTTGGAGTTCAATATTAATTTGGAACTTGGTTAATGGACATTGCTCTAGTAATCGCAAACTCCCATCCAAATGCCTTTTTGTTTAAACTTTATGGTAACTCTTTAAAGCAAAGGATGGCTGGTTTGTGTTTGCATAACTTGTTTGCTTAAGCATTGCTGCTGCCAGGTCATTTACTTTATTTTTATTTCTTTTAATTTATCAGGTAGAATTGTTCTCAGTCCGGTTCAATTGAAAACAGACCCACATGCACGTACGCACACTGTTTGAGCTGGATTCTTAGTGGAATGCTTGAATAGGAGCTGGAAAGGTAGCCTCCTGTACGGTGAACACTTTTTTTTGCTGGGAATGGAACTTTAGCACGAGCAGGCTTAGCTGGGGCAGTGAGTAACTATCATGTTTTAAATATTTAAGTTCAAGTGCTGGAGGCTTTGGCAAAAGTTCAGTAACCGGAACGAAGGAAGGGAATGTCACTTTTTGTTCTTCCTTGGTCATCCACACGCAGCACAATTCCTCATTTGATCAGGCTGTTAACGAGCAGAACAGCTCAGCGAGCGCCGCAGCAGCTGAGCCGTGGTCTGTGTGTTATAGACTTCTGCTCATGTCTAGGCACTGGCAACAAAAAGGATCTGAATATAGAAAACGTTATTTAGTCAAGACTGTCGGTGATAAATTTCTAAATTTGACGCAAAGACAGAAGAAAATGGATGATTGTGTAAGGGCGCAGGGGTCTGTGATTACTCTTTATTACCACAGTGCTCTCCTGAAGGGCTGCTGTAACGCCGTGGCAAGTGCTCTGGATTTCAGGCCTTTTGCCGTGTGTTCCTGAGATGACTCTGGTTTATAAAAGTCTCAGTTTTATTCTTTGCAGCTATGAAAATGATGTGAGAATGGACTTTGCTCTTTAAACGTTTTGTTCAGCTCATCACCTGAACCTGTTGCTTGGGTTTTAGAGGAGGTTATTTAAAGGCTCTTTGCCCCAGAATAAGTTTCTAATCTGTTGTGGGTGGAGGCGGAGGAGGTTTTCCAATGTGGTGACACAGGGCGGGTCTCTACCTTGCTCTGAGCCCTCCCATGAGCCGGGGATGCCATGTAAGGCTGAAGTTGCACATAGTTTATTCAGATGTGTTAATATTTCTCAGGCATGTAGTTCCCTAATTACTGGGAAAACGGTGGAAATCTCCAAGTTGTTAGAAATCCTGAGGTGTCTGCTTTTCCTTCTGGCAGCAAGTGCCAACAGTCAAAAGTTCGGAGATACGTTTGTAGTCCAACACTTTTTTGTAGAACAAAAAGTTCAAAATGTCTTCAAGTCTTTCCTTGTGTCCTTGCCGCCTTTTCACCTTCGCTTCTGCTGCCCCCCCGTCCTCTCTGTTCGGGTGGTTGGTTTAAATCCCCTTTCCGGGCGGTTGGATGTGCAGGCAGCACAGAAGGGATTGTCTTCTCTGCCATCGCAGGCTCTAGCCTCGCTTGTGGAGAGGCTCTTAAGGATTTTTAAATCGATGGGAAAAAAATCTCTGCAATCTGCAGGTTTGCTGTTAGGAATAGAGCAATAAGAGGAACAAGAGCATGTTTAGGGAAGACAGTGATGGCTTCAGTAGCCTCTGCCTCTTTAAAACATGGATGTGCTGAGCTGATTTGGTGGATTACCAGAAACTGAGAGGATATTTTCTTTTTCTTTTTTTAGGGATGTTTTTTGGCAGGAAGCTAAGCAGTGGTTTGGTTTTTCTTTAAATGACGCTAGTTTTCTAGTAAAAACACACAAATAAGAATGTGAAGGTAAGGGTTCTCTTCACTTTTTTTCAAAAAAGATTTGGGGGTTTGGTGTCTCTTTTTGTTTGCTTTTTTTGTCCAAAGGTTAGTGCTTGAATGCACAGCCTGTTTTTTGTTGTTGGTTTTTTTTTTTTTTTTTTTTTTTACACAAGCTTCCTGTTTAAATTTTGATTAGAAAAATCCAAAGCATGATAAATTTCTGTTGTGTTTTTTGTCTTTTTTTTTTTAATAAGGGTGATTCTAGTTCCTGACTAGGAGGGTTGCATGAAGTTAATCTTGGCAAGATGTTTTGAAGATTCCTATATGGGAAGAGAGATGGGCAAAGAAATTTTTACAATAGACTTAAATGGGGTGGGGGAGGAAGAGAAGTTAACATTGGAGGCATAGTTTTGTGGTTATGTGACTCAGAAGAAAGACTCAGGCCATCTGACACGTACATTACAAACAGTTGTAAAAACATACCATCAGATATCCACAGTGCGGAGTGGGCTGCGTTACTGGTGTTTGGAATCCGTGATGTTAAAAGTTTTCTGGCACAGCCGGTGTAAGTCCCCAAATCAGCCGCTCCGTTATTGCTTTTTGTTTTGTGTTGTGTTGTTGTCCCTGACGGACAAGGTCCCTTCTGACCGGCTCGGAAGAGAATTCTTGTTTGAATTCTGCCTTTCATCTGTTCAGTGTCATCTAGCGATGCTGACACCCACCAGGGCTTTTTACTGGAGGCAGGATTTAGATGGACTACTCGATAGAGAGATACATTGATGTGATTAAAATTTTTGTAACTATGCACAGGGCTTTACAATATGCATGCTTGTTTTCTTGCTCTTTTCCTGTATATGGAAAATCAAATTTCTGGAAGGTTAGGTTATGTCTAAATGTGATTATATTCAAGTTTTCCTTAATGTCTCTCTCAATCTAGAATTGTGTGGGGATGGTTTTCCCCAGTGTGAATTTTTGCGTAAGTATGGTTTTGAACCTGTTGGACTTATACCTGAGCGTGACCATGTAGAAATGAATCTCGTTTTCCTAATGTTTCATACACAGTTAACATTTCTTGTGAATCTTTGTTCAGAATTTGAATTCACATGTTTTGTTTTCAGTTTTTGAAGGTAATGGCTTTTGTAATGGATTCCTTAGCTTCAATCTCAGCTCTGAAGGAGACATGATAAACATTTAATAGCTTTAAAAGAAACTTTTTGAAACTGCAGTATGTAAGAGGGTTTTTATATTTCCATTTCAGAAAAGTGTTCTAGGTTGGTTTTTTTTTTCCTACAAAGCTATGAAAATGAGCTTTTTTCCACACCTTTGTGATGGAGAGAGCTTTAAGGTCTGGTTCAGATTCTGTTTAATCTTAGCTTTAACACAGTTAAGATTTCATTCTCTGTTTAAGTCCCCTTGCAGAAATAATTGATTCCATCTTTTGTTTTCTACCTGTGTTTGTAAGTTGAATATTAAGACTTTGGTGGGTTGATACAGAAGCTGTGAATGGCACGTTAAAAAAAACTTCCCCAAACGTAGCGATTGCAACACATGGGGTTTGGTTTGAGGGGCTGACCGTGTCCCTGCACTGATAGTAAGAGGAAAGTGCTTGTCAGAGTGCACGGAGATGGTGCAGGAAGTCTTGGAAGTTGAGTGTGTTGGGTTGTGTATGTGTATTTGTTCTATTTTTCTAGTATAAGTACTGAAAGTTAGGGTCCTAAAGGAAAACTGATTGTCAGAGGTGCTGGTTATCCCAGTCTTCATGTAACTCAGGCTGCCTCTATTTAATAGTTACTTCAATAATTTAACTGTAAAAAATGGCCAATGAAGTACTGTAGCTTCTTAATTTTTGGGTCTAAGACTTCCCCTGCTATATTTAAAGAGCACACTATGTGCGTTTCTCATCTGCAGTGTTTTGTGTGGAAATCCTATCTAGTTTGAGCTTGTAGAGCTCTGATAATGGTCAGAATTCTGCAATAATGAAAAATAAATCAGAGCTGGAATGGGCAAATATTGGGGCTTTTGAACCTTTGGAGTAATTTTTTATCGTGTTCTTAAATACAACAAGCTTTAGTTTCTGTGAAGCAGACGTCTGGGTGAAAACGGGAGAAGCTGAAACCAGCACAGGCAGGTGTTGAGCAAGAGTCTCCAGTGAGCACCCACAAGGGTTGTGTTACAGATCTTCGGTTCTTTTTATTACTCTGCTCAGAATCTCATTTCTCAGATTTGGGCTTGATCGCTGGGTGGTGCTGGGACATCAAGATCCAGCTGTGTACCTGTTGCTTACATCTGATTCCAGCCAGATTTGTTTGTTCCCTTGGGCATCTCAGGCTCGCTCAGGTACCTTCTGCTCGGAGCTGGTAGAGCTGGTTGCTTCAAGATAATTTTAACTGATTAAATTACTAGACCACGCACTTGGGGTGTGGAGTTATACCTTTTGAACCACGCTTACAAAAGTGTAGAGGACCCAAGCGTTCCAAAAGCATGAACGCCTTCAGCCTCATCAATTATTTTTAATATTAAAAGTCAGCAGATGGAGCCAAAGGCTTGTAGAAAAATTACTTATGCCGAATGTATATTAAACCACAAAGCCCACTAAGTTCAACTAATAATGTTCCTACTGAAATTTATAACACCAAAGCTATTTATTTGCTGCCAAACCTCACGCTAGCATCCCTTTTCATTCCCTTGTCTCTGTGCGGAGTGAGAGCTCACCCCTTTGTATACCGGGGAGTCCAACAAGACTAAGAGTAAAGTTTGAGTGGGAACCTGATTTTCTTTGTAGATTTACATCTGTGGAAGGTTTTCTGCAGCACTGTTCACCACTTTATCAGAAAAAGAAAAGATGGTGTTATATTTTGTCAATATTTTTCCTTCTCCCATGAGCACAGTAATTGGAATCCAGTGTGGAGGGTTGCGTTGGAATTCATTACAACCTCATTTTCGTTATTGTGCCGGTGGTAAGGTGCTGGGGTTTCGTGTTTTTCTTCTGAGGCAACCGAAATAAACCTTTGCCTTAGATAACATGTCAGACTTGATAGCCTAATAGGCTAACCCTATGCTTTTGTTAAATATTAACATCCTTTTGGGATTTTACATAATATCTTTGGAAAAATAAGGGGGTGGAATGTTTTCCAAACTGTGTGCAGTTTATCCCACTTTAATAAAATCCCCGAGGTAGTAAGTGGTACCTACCTTTTGCAGGAAAAAGGGAGAAAAAACTGTTGTAGTGAAAAAATATTCTATCCAAAGGGGATGCAAGAAATGACGATGCTGCCTGAACAGAGAATATTCTGGTGGTGCAGTACTGGTTTGCCTTTCAGTAAAGACAGAAAAATGACAATGTTCAATGACTAACAGCAGCTGTTTTGTCAAACTATTATACTCAATAGAAAAAAATTCTTTCTCCTCTAAATCTAGTCTTCTGACGGATTATGAAGTGTCCATATGTTACACATAGAATAGATAGTAAGTGATATATAAATGTATCCTTAAGCATTGCATGTACATTTTTTTTTTCCTCATTTTTGTTTTACTGATTCTTGAGCTCGGTTTCTTTAGTTTGGAGCAAGCTTCTGCTTAAAGTGACTTTGGAAACTTGGCTCACTGGCCAAGTGAAAAGCTTTTCTTATTTTTCTGTTTATCTTTGGCCTCATCTGTGTTTAAATTATTTCTGCTGAAAGACAGTGATAAAACTCCAACCAGTTGTGTCGGCTTGCTGACTTAATTTCCCCTGATCAACGCTGGCTCTAGTAGCAAGAGTTTCTAACACTGACAGTTTTCTTTTGAGTGATGTGATCAGTTCTTAGTTTCACATCCACTCCTGACTTACTATAGGCTTCTCGAGTTAGATGTTTTTCTTCTCAAATAAAGGCACCCAGTCACTTCCAATAAAATATTTTCTTTTCAAGCCATTTGAATTGTGTCAAAAATCTCATAAAATACAGGACTTGGAGGGTGCATCCTGAATTATATCTTAGTCTCCTCAAATTGCAGGTAACCAAATCTTGCAGTCTCACCATGAGGGGTGTCTTCTTATTTTTATTTACAGTAGAAGAATATTAATGCCTCTTTTACAATAAAGAGAGTATAAACTTGGGACATAGGAAGACTGTTTTTTGCTCTATTTAATAGACTTCTGGATATACAGTCCAAGTTCAGCATCAGTTTGCACTGAGATAGGTGCTGATATCCTCTGTGTGACACTTCCCTTAAGACCAGGTCTCTCTCCTAGACTTTAGTGATGAGCAAACCGAACTGGCTATTTTTTAATTTTGTACTTTTTTTTCCAGAGATGTCTACCTCCGTAGTGGTTGGCTGTTGTGCTTGGGCATTTTCTAAATTGTTTTAAATGGAGAAGGTGCATAAAATTACAATATTGGAGCTATGGAGGAAGTGTATAATCCCCCAATATTTTGGGGAGTGGGTGCTGTGAGGGCTGGTGACTACAGTGAAAAGTCTGGTCATGAAGAAGTACTTCTAAAAAAATCTGATGGAACTTTTAAAATTACACTGGTAAAAAAATATAGTGAATAAGGAAAAATTTTTGCATTGGTGCATAGGGTAAAAAAGCTTCCTTTGGGCTGGACCCAGTAATCTCAGAGAATTTCTTGTGGCTAGACACTTGGGATTATAATTTCAACTTTAATTTAACAAGAAAAGGTTCCAGCTTTCAAGACTGTGAGGGAGTGTCAGTTGCAGTTTTCTAGTCCTGGCTTTTTCCACTCTTGGGGTGTTAATTTTGAGCCTAGTTGGGGTACTGTGAAGAGTCACTGGCCACCCTGGGCATGCAGCAGCCGTGGCACCCAAAGGATGGGAGCTGGGAGGTTCTGCAGGGGGGGAAACCTGGCAGAAGGAGATGTACATAGATAGGAAAAAAAGAGAGAGAATCAAAAGGCGAGCGAAGCTGGATTTGCTGTGCTGCAGTGCTGTATGAAGTGTTCAGAGATCATTCCTTGCTGTGTGAAACGCCTTTACGTGCTGGCATTGACAGTCCGTTCTCCTTTCCTAGGCTTGAGGTTGCCCTCCTTTCTTTCACCGAGCTTCTGTCGTTGCTGGTCTGCTGGCCGGTGTTCTGTGTGATGGCTCTAGTGCTGTCCTGTCTGTTACCCGTGCATGTTGCAGCCTCAGTCAGTCTGTCCTTAAGGTCCCTTCATGGACCACATTCAGCTTCCTTTCGAAAGACCCCTAATGGATTAAAATGGTTTATAGTTGAGATCTGTTTTTCCTTTCTTTCTCCTGACTGATGACCTCCCAAAACAGATCTTCCTCATTTTTTTTTTTGTAAAATATTCTGACAGCATGAATCCTGAAACAGATCAATAAAAGCACCAACAGAAGCAAAATCATGTTTTGTTCGTGCTTTATCCTGAATATTCTGGTTAACATCATATTAGCCAAGAGAATCCTGTTGAGCGTTCCCAGAGGTACCTGCACATCTCTGCAGGACGAGCTTGTTCCCTTCTCCGCGTTGCAGTGGGTTTCCCATGGTGCTGTTACTCGTGTCTGTGATACTCGATACTGGAAAACGAGGCTGCTTGGTTTAAATAAGAAATGCATTTGTGTAGGTAGTCAGATGTATTTAAATGTGTTGGTGATAGTTGTAATTTCTTTGGATCTTAATGAAGCTTTTAGAAATCATGTCAGTAGGACAGCCACTAAAAAGAGTGTGTGTGTAAAATGGAGAAATACTTCTTCACCTGGTGACAGCTGAGAGGTTTAGGCAGATACAAAGCGTGTTTAGAAGATAATAGTTTGTATTTCTATCGTTTGAACACAGCTCCTGGCTGTCATTGTTAGAATATACTTGGTACGCTTGCAGCATGTGTCAGGAATTATTTCTTCTATAATCAAACGTAGGGTGTTTTTTTTTTCTTTCAAATTGGACAGCTCTTCCATAGCAAGTTAACAAATCCTGGCGAAGCAAAGAAGTCACAACTCTGTCTGTTGTAAATGCTTGTTGTATCAGAGGTGAGGGACCCTTTCCATGAGTTAATCAAAAAGACCTATGCAAACAAGCAAGAGGATTTTTCCCGCAGTCAGTCACTACAGTTACAGAGCCCGACATTGTTAGGTGAACCTTCGTGATCTCATCGGCTACCGCATACTCTTGTGCGCCAGACCCCTCTTAATAAAAACGTGGGGCACTGGGTACACAAATTCATAGCAGCTGTCACAGCTGGGCTCTGCTGAAGTTTGGTCAAGACCCTTTGAACTTTTTATTTCGCACTAATCCCATTTAGTGTGATCAATATATGGACCTCCAGCTCCTAGGTCGGTTAATTAGGTGTCAAGTGTTGGGTTGGCCGGTGTCAGGCTGTAAAATACAAACACAGAAGAGAGGATTGGTAGGGGAG
This sequence comes from Pterocles gutturalis, assembly GCF_000699245.1. Taxonomy (NCBI): domain Eukaryota; kingdom Metazoa; phylum Chordata; class Aves; order Pterocliformes; family Pteroclidae; genus Pterocles; species Pterocles gutturalis. The sequence goes on along the minus strand of NW_010105176.1, from coordinate 41,621 downwards.
AGAAGTGTTTATTGTCTGAATGTATAAGAGCCCCTGGTTCTGAAAAGCTGCCTTCCTAGTCTGAGATGTCCGTGGGGATCTTGAGAGTCTTTTGTTTCTCTCTCAGTAAGGTAAATGTGTAGTTAAATAAGCATTTCACCAAAAAATGCTGTTGTGGTTGGGGGCTGCAGAATAGTGTAAAAGATCCAATTCTCCTAATAATCTGATGGGGGAATAGCTCTCTGCTTACCTCCCTCCCACTTTTTTTCCCTGTTAATAAAAAGAATAAAAATGCTCCAGCAACTTGGCATTGGGTTGTGTGAGATGGGTGTCCTTTCTTGTTCTGCGTATGTACATCCATCTAAAATGAAGCTTCTCCTAAGGCTTTGCTGATATTTGTTTGAACTTGTGCTTTGTAGCATTCAGGGAATAGACAGGATAACTTAGATCTTCATTTTCCTGTCTCAAAGAATCTCGGGAGTTTTGTGAACTCCCCCGTCGTTAGTTCTCTATCATTCAGGGAAGGGTAAATACGTAGAATGATATTTCAGCTTTCATATATTTTTGGGTTCCTTTATTTCAGTCTTCCAGTGACAGAAAGGACTGGGGAGTTGCGAATAGTTTGTTTCATCTCCTTTGAAGAAAACCTTAAATTTATAATCCCAGATCAGACCTTTCCTATAACTCACGCAACTCATCCTGTTAACTGTTTTAATATATGGCACTGCTATTTCATTAAACAACATCCAGGAATAATTAGTTCAGCAACGATGCCTTGGAACAAAAGCCCTTGATTTCGTTCAACTTTATAAGTTGGACTCTTTTGATCTGTAAGAACACATCTGGGGCCTTTAAGAAAACAGAAAAAATATTAAATGTTTAGTAAGGCCCTTGGTGAAGGTTTCAAAGCACAGTAACCCTTTGGTACCAGGTTGTAGCTCAGAGGCAAAAAAGTGTGAATTTCTGATTTTATGAACTGTCCCATGGCCCCTCTCTATGGTAGATGCTGCTTTTGCCAGCTGATGACCGCTTCATTTTGGCTTCATTTCCATTTTCAAAAGATGAAAAGATTATTTCCTCAATTTTTCTCCTCCATTTTACTTCCCGTCTACCTCCTTTCTTCCCCACCTGTTTGTGAAAAGATTAATCAGAATTGTTACTGTAAACATGACTTTTTTTTTTACCCATGTATCAGTGCATTAGCATTTGTTTTTGCTGTATCAAACTTTGCCCCGTGCTGACCTGTTCCTTTAACAGGTCAGTACTATTTGCCAAGCTGGTAGGATAAATACATTTGTTCTTCACTCTAGATTCAACTGCTGAGATGTGAAAACATGCAGTACAGAATAAGTTTACTAGTCTAATGTTAATCAGAGTTACTGATCTATTAGAAATTGCTTACTGGCTGAACTCTCTTAAAATTTGCCACCAAAAAAGCCGTACCTTGAGGAAAAATGTACAGGATTTTGTGTACCAATTGCTTCTTATTTAATGAAATAAGGATTCTTGCAAAAAATACTGTTTGATAGGAGTTAATTCAGTTTTCTTCACCTCTCATAGCAGAGGTAGCCTTTGTTTTGCTTGTAATTAGTCCGAGGAATTCTCTGGGAGTCGTACCGTATCATTTGATTTGTACTGATGTGCGTGCTTGCGTTTGCTGCCTGGCACTGGAGTGCTGTTGTGTTTATATTCCACCTATTTCCTAGAAAATGTACAAATCATCACGGTTATTGTTAACGTTTGCCACGGCTAATGAAGCCTACCAGATCTCTGAGTAATTATTCATCACCTTTGTTTCATTTTGTAGAAATCATGGCTTCTATTAGCGAGCTTATTTTAGAGAAGGGACAGGAAAATTTTGTTCATGCTAAAGAAATGAGCAAAAGACCTTTATTCTTATTTTTCCCCTCAACCTTTTGAAATAGAAGTGAAAATTGTTGAAAATATTATTTTTCATTTCAGGTTTTATTTTTAAACACAGCTTTATGTTCACTCAGTGTTTGTTTTCCTTCGTGAGCCTTTAGCTCCAAGGTTATGACCCGATAATGACCTCCTCTTTCCACTCTCAATTGCTTTTGACCTACTCCATTAAATAAAAAGAAATAACCTAACAGAAGGGTAACCAGATCACTGCTACCACACCAAGAAAACAGGCTGGCTTTGGGATGCTCTTCTTTAATCTCTCTATCCACAGAGCCTTCATTTTAATTTGCAAAATTGAACCCAGATCGAGAGCAGTAAAGCCTGAATACGGTAAATATTCATGCCTCAGTGATCTAGAGTGGCTCCATTACATTTCAGAGATTGGGAGAATTACCTTTTGGATTATGTATATTCATGGGCTGATTTTTATTTGAGATATGATATTACTCACATTGGGCTACATGTCACACATTCTGCCAAAACCAGCCTTCTCACAAAGCTCCAAATGTTCCTTACACGTAAAAGTTTTACTTCTTTGCCTTGTCGTTTCCTCCTTTTATGCTTTTCAAAGACGGGTAGTAAACAAATTTCTTGTAAAGAAGAAGAAAAAAATCCCAGTAGAAGTTCTTCTATAAAACCTTCAACCTCATGTTTACTGTGATATATTCTTTTGCGTGTGACTTTGAAGTCTTTAGATAAAAGTATTATTATTGTTCTAAACCTAAATGTATTTGGAAAAAATTATTTGGTTCATTCTGTTGGAAGAAGAAAATTCTAGACAGCCTTTCATTAACCTATCATTTTGCATTGGTTTTGACTTCTTTTTGGATTTCTTTTTTTGGAAAATGGTTTCTTGAAATATTTTTTTATAAGTTGCGGAAATTTTAATTGGTATGTAAATGTTAAGCTGATTTTATGCCATAGGTTTACTATGGGTCTGGCATTCCATGCCTAGGTATGTGCTGGCTAAACTCTTTGGCGTTATTGTGCTTTGAAAATGTCCTTTGTCATCTGTAGTGATGCCACCACTTGATTTAAGGATACTTGACATCTTAAGATTCTTTTTTTTTTGTTACAAAAAAGCTGTAAGAAATTTTAGTCATTTGGAGATGAAAGGATATTTAGCAGGTATTTGGCTTCTGCTTCCTTCCACACATCCTTGGAGCCTGGGGATCTCTTACCAGCCTTGTACGGCTGGTACGCTCTTCTGGGCAGAGGAGTAAAGGGGAACGTGGTCCTCCCCTACGTGAATGAGTTCACCGAAATCTAGAAGAGGCAGTGCAAAGAGAAAACAAGGGTGCAGTGGGGCTTGATGTTCTTGGTGTTCCCCCTGTGAATCCCGGGTAGAGGAGGAGATGTGAGGGGTGGCCAAAGAGTGTGTTAAGAACCTGCCGTTAATGGGAAATAGCACGAGGGTGAATCATGCTTGAGCAGCCTCATCGCTTTCTGGGGCAAAATGTAGAGACAGGAAGAGTCATGACTTGAGTAGGGTTTAGGAAACATCTGCCATAGCATTCTCCTGGGGAGGTGTGGGTTGGATTTGGGGGGTTGGGTGTGGGTTGAACATTGGCTGAAGTGGTTGAGCTACTGGAAGCTTTGCTGTGAATGGGGAAAATTGCTATGAAATGGTAAATATGCTGAAAAAATCATTTTGAAAATCACTTTGGAAAACTGGATGTTGAGGGTTTTTTGAGAACTTGGATTGTGAGGAATTCTGCAGTTGAGTCTCCTGTCTGCAGTGAGGCGTAATGCCGTGTTGTATCGAAAGGGTGTCAAGGTTACTGAACTTTACCAAATAAGATAGTGTGTGTGCAATACATTGTGAATTTGATGGTTTATGGTAAAGAATGACTAAAGAAGAAAAGAAATAGATCTCTTATTTAGTGAGCTTTGTCCAGTCTGTGTGTGGGATGGATTAGGTTCTGTTGAAAAAAATTGAGATTATATACTTAGGCTACAGTAGAAGACATAGTTACTTAACTTTATGTGCAAAACCTTAATCTTAACACTTGCTAATTTTTGATTTGTGATTGTGTGCCTGAATATAGCAGACATATCGTCATAACTACAATTATAGTGTTAAAGCAGAGCAGCATAAGAATAAGATCATTGACCTGCTGCTTTGTTTACTGGGTGCGTAGCCGTGTTTTAGATGACGTGAAAAGAAGGAAGCTAAAGGGATTCTAGTATCCCTTTTTATATTGCTTATTCCAGGGTTACAGTGCAGGCTCTTCAGGCCATGGTGGTGTTTCATCAGGATGAGGAGGAGTTTATTGAATAAAATCTGATTGCATAAGCACCGCAGCGTTCATATGGTGATGCCCTTATAAACCTCGCTTAAAAAAATTAAGGTAAAAGACTCCTTCTGTGTGAAATAGCTTCTCATCCATGTGCTCCATTCCTTTCCTGCCTGGAGGCAAAGTGAGGTCACGTACAAATAATAGATTCTAGAAGTAATTAAGATCTTTGAGTAGGTTGTTACTAAGCCACATGATCTTGGTGGCACCTGCAAATGTGGAATTATTTCTGAGTCTTTGAGGTTTCTACTGGTTGTATTTGGTCCTAGCTGCTGTTGCGATGTTGACTCGGGAGAGAGAGCTTTCCACAGCCTGAGCAGTGGGCAGAGTTTGCATCGTGTGACGGGTGTTCAACAGTGTCCTAGGGACAGCTCTTGGTTTATCTCCATTTTCTGCTGTTCTGAAGGTGTGGTTGAAGACTTGGAACCAGTGTTTCTCAATATTCTCAATATGATGTGAACCCCAAAGGCATCTTGGAGAATTAAAAAAATATTCCGTCTCTTAACTTTTACAATAGAAGTTGTAATGTAATATTCCTTTTATAAATACTGCATTCATAATCCATATTTTCTCTACTAGATTATTAAGACTAATTATTCTAACTTTGCGGTTTCTCATCGGTATCCCAGGGAAGCGTGGTTGCTGTATCTTTTGGATCAGAAGGATGCACTCGCAGCGTTGGGAGGCAGCGGGATGGCTAGGTTCTTATCTGAAGAAGCTATGAGCAATGGCATATGGTTCATAACTTAATGGAAGTTGCATAAATAAAGGAAAAAAAGCTCTGACATATCAGGGGAAAAGTCATTAGTGGACTTTTTCTGTATCCTGTTTTCTATTAGTCTGTGCTAAACTGCTTTGAAAATCTTCGTGGGCTTTTCCTTTGGTCTTCAAATAACAGGTTCTCTTCTATTGAATACATTTGTTTATCTCAAGGGCTGAACTGTTTGGGTGCTTTTGATTTCTGTTTTGCATTTTTTTTTAATCCCCATTTGAACACATAAGCTGCTTCTTTCTCACCCTTTTTGTAGCCCTTTACATACTGCTTTAGGAACACTGATGCGATGATACCAGTAAAACTTGAGAAGTGAAGCAAATCCCTTTGCAAGTGATGTGAGATTTCAACACACGGCTCTTGATTTGTATGATGAGATATAATCAATTCTCTTGTGCCATTATTAAAAAACAAAAAGTGAGTGAATTTCATAGCGGATTCCTATTGCTCAGGGCAGAATGCTCTGAAGTATTTATCCGTGTTCTGCTGGTAGATGAGTGAACTGAGTGATCCAGTCCTAACTCCCTGCTTGGAATTTTTGTTGCTGTGAAGCTAAAGAAAATATGGGAAAGTGTTTAGAGCTGTGCTGTAACTTGCGGGGATCCTTACATAGAGAAACAAGATCCGTGTAAGAGAAACAAATCTCATACTAGGGCCAGTTGCATCCTTTTCAGTGCTTCCAGGTTTGTATTTTAAAGGCTGGACAAAACAAAGATGAATTTTAGTTATGTGCTTCAGTGTCCTGAAGAGAAGCCCTGCGTTTGGAGTGTTTTAAAGCACAGATGAGTGTCTGTCAGCTGGGGTCAGGGTGAAATGCAATGAAACCCTGTCCTGATGCTCGTGGTCTGCTCAGGAAACGGGAAGTTGGTGAGTTAAAGCTGCCCTGGCTCGTGTGATGTGATCCAGTGGGTGCAGATCAACTCCCTGATTCACTTCTCCGCTGGTTCCACGCCTGACCTTTGGAAGGAGGTGCAATTCCAGCTCAGGTCTTGTGTGACCTAGTGTGGCCACACCCAGTCACCTAGGCGTGCTCTAGCCTTGTTCTGCTCAGAGCTCGTTCCTCTGTGCGTTATGTTCTTGGAGCAGAGTTTGAGGTCAGTTAAGGTATTGTGCGGTATGCTCCTTTTCCAGGTGATTCTGGTACTGAGAACACGTAGGGAAAAAAGGAATGGGGTCAGATGTGTTCTTCCCATTTACTTCTGTTCTCTGATCCATCTATGGGAGCTTTAGATACAAGAGTCGATACCATGACTGTAGGGGAGAAACTGCATTTAGGACAAATAGAGATGGGATGATTAACTAACCGGTAAGATACAGGGTGGGTCAGCATGAAGTGCTGGTTTTCAGTAGGTTGAGCAGTGAAGCATCCTTCCCTTCACGTGTCTGAGGACGAGCAGACCTGCCTGCAAGCCAGACCCAGCTACAGTGGGCTGGGGTGAGTCTGCAAGCTCAGGGTGGGTGCAGCCAGTGGTGGGGGGCTTGCCTCCCGTGAGAGAGGTGGGGGGCTGCTTTGGTTGAGGCGGGTGGGGGAGGAACTTTACATGATTCTGCCGATTCTCAGTGTTTTTTAAATTGGGGTACTGTTTTCTAATAAAAGCAGCCTGAAAGAGAATTAGTCGGGATCCGAAACTTCTCTTGAACTTGTGTTGGAGTCGGTGAGGACTATCGGCAGACGGGTTAACGGGAGCCATCCTGGTACAGCCTCGTGCAGCGCTGGGAAATGCTCCTGTAGTGACACTCTGCTGCAGAGTTTCTCCTACACTAGGAATTAGAGTAAGCTTTTTGGTGTGGAAAGTAAAACTTCAGAATTGTATGCCCTTTTAAATGGAGTTTATCACAGAGAAACGTGGAAGAGCACAGGTAGTATTGTAACACAAGCCAGCTCTGTGTGCCGTGGTCGAGAACTGCAAATCTCATGGAAAAAGTTTAAACATATTCACTTCACATGATTGAAGTGTTTGTTGATCCTCCTCCTGGTTGTTATTTACCGGCTGTGTGTCAGATGCATCAAGGCTAATAATTTGAGTTAAATTAAGGGGAGAGAGCAGGCATAACAGTTTTGAGAAGTGTTTCATAGATGCCTGGTTAAAAGCTAAGGTGTATTCTGAGTGTATGTACACAGGAACAGGTATTTTTAAACACAATTTTTGTTCTTTAATGTTATCTGAATTCTGTGCAAGGTACTTCAGATGAATGTGTGTAGGCTGTTTTAAAGACTGAAATATTTTCTGTAATTTCACTCAACTGTTTAGGTGGGTAGTTTCTAAAAAGTAATGTTATAAAGTGGAATATTAATAATAAAACAAAAATATTTGCATTGTCTCCACTTGAGATGGAAAACTGCAGAGATTTCTTGTGTGTTTTGCACTTTTGTCTTGAGGAGTGACAGTGCTGGAAGATACCTTAGTTCTTGTTGGTTTATTCACCCTGTGTGTGGCTGTAGAAGATGAGATTTACTGCCGCTATTACCATCTATGAAATCACTGAATTCTTCCAAAATGGTTTGGGCCGGTACTTCTCATATGCCAATTTCAGGCTTGTAGTGCTTGTTGATTTCTTGGAAGCACATGTGTTTAGAAAACCTTCTGTTTTTGTTGAAGTCCTTAAAGGTTGCTTGTATCAGCTCTGTTGCAGCTATCCCAGTGATGTGAACTGGCGAGGGAGGGCTGGGTTGTACAGCGGGTGACAGAAGGAAGGGTGTGATCCAAGCCCCCATACTTCTGGTCTTCAGAAGTACAACCTTGGGAGTGAATAACAACCTTGGGAGTGAGTGGAGAGGTGGAGGTAAATGCTGAAGTGTTTCTTTCCAGTTCATCTGGATAGGCAGTAGTGTAGAGGAGGTTTGGCCGAAGGGATAATGAATATGTGTTTGAGTACAGGAATGCTTGACACTGGCATCCTAGGGAGTATCTAGAATGGCCTTTTAAGTCTATTCTGATATGAGTTAAGATCATACTGAACTATTTGGGTCCAGGCTTTTTAGTGAGGGGTTTTTGTCTTACATGAACACACCTCTCCATCTCCTTTCCCATAATACTCTGTGGATTCTCAGAATCCCCAGGCATTGATATGGCATTTGATTTGAAAAATGTTGCAATAACAACTTATTATAATCCGAAAAAGGGTGTTTCTTCTGGTTTTGGTTAGCAGCCAGAGATCCAGGGAACCCAAACAATATTTGTAGTGGTGAAGCTCATGGCCGTTGTGATTTGTGTAATTATGGTTTCAAGAAGAAATAGAGGATTTTTGTTGCTTTCCAGAAGCTGTGCAGCTGCTAGATTTTTTCCCTTTTCTTATATCAGCTTTCTGTCTATTGCCTGTGACCATTTTTTGCTGACTTATTTGGAGAGCTCTTTATATTCCAGTTATTGAAGGTTTTAGTTCAGCCAATAGACTTTTCACCTACTCCTCTATTTTGATCTAAGTTTCTGCAATTTGTTCCCCTCTGAGTTTTTCTTCCTTTTTTATTCCTACAGTCTTCTCTTGGTATTGCCTAGTTGGGTGATGTTGGGAATAGGCACACAAAGATGTGTCTGAAGCCAAGTCCTGTGTCCTTCATACAGGGCAGCAGGCTTTGTACAAAAGGAGAAAGTGATAAAACACAGTTTTGTTTCCTCTTATGCATTGCATCAAAGAGGCAGGGGGAGAAAAGCTGATGTTTCCAGTGTTATCCTGTGAGTAAATAATTCTGTGATTAAATTAATAAGGTTAACTTCTCTAGACTGTTCCAAGTGGTCTAACCTGAATGATGTGCTCTGAGCTGTGGGACGTACTGAGGATGGAGCCCAGATCTGCTGAGTCCAGTCCTTTGGTTTGGGGTTCTCTTCATCACTGATTGCGTGTTTTGGTTTCTTGTTTTCAGGAGTTAGAAGATAAAGGGGGTGGGCTAGGATTAGAAGATGGGCTGCTCAGGGATGTTCAGTGGTTGGAGATTGATTTGAGAACAGTTCAGCTGTAGAGTCATTACTAAGAAAAGGGAGAGAGAGGAAGAAATTTCACTGACAGTTATGATGTGTTCTAGCATTGTTGTTGTTCTGTACACATTCACAGTATAATCTATTGTATGCTGATGAGGACATCCTGAAGAATGGAGTGTTCCCATGGAGAGTTCAGTTCTTGGATCTGAGTTTTGAGGTTTCAGCCCTTCAAAAATACGTTGTGTATAACTTTTCTGTACTAAGGACTCTTGTTCAAGTAATTAATATTTATTTAGGAGGTAAATAGGTGTTTGGGTGTTTTTGGTGTTGTTGTTGTGTGTTTTTTTTTTTTTTTTTTTTTTTTTTTTTTTTTTTTTTTTTTTTTTTTTTTTTTTTTTTTTTTTCAAAAATATCGTTTCAGTATTAAAAGCTATCTAATGCAGGGACTCAAAGCAGAGTGGTTACCTATCCAGTCATCCAGCATTAGTGTGAATGCAACAGGGGGCAACACAAACATATTATCAGAGAAAACATTTGGTTACACACAAACTAGGAGGATTTGCAAAATTGAAAGAAAAACCAAAAATGAAGCCTTTTTAAACTAAATTGGTTTAGTCTTGTCAAGCTGAGCATAGATTGATCTTTAAAAACTTATTTCATTCCTCTCTTCTTGAAATAAGTAATAAAATAGCAAGCTCATTAAGGTCAAACTTTTATAGCATCTGGGAAAAGCTAAATAAATTTGAAGTGGTGGACAGTGCTGCAGTTGTTCCACCCAAGAGGTGGAACCCCCCATTTTAGTGACGGTAATGCTAGCCATGTATTTATGAACATTAATTTTTGCAAGAAAGCTGTAAGGACTTTATTTAAATATATGGGATGTCGTAGACTAGGAGACAGTAGATTTTTGTATTACTAATTATTTTGCAGTCATGGTTTACAAGATTTCATTGTGCTCAGTGTTGTACAAATACACTGGAAGGGAAGGTCTTTTGTTCTGAACATTTTACAGTGGAATTCAACCACGTCAGAGAAGTGTAGGAAACAATTTCCAGAGAGGGGGTGGGAAAACAGGTGCATGGGTGGGTTTTGTAGTGCTGTACTTTTGATGGTGCAGGTGTTTAGGGGGGAGCACATTGAGTAAGCTATTCCATGGTGTGGGTACCACTGGTGATTTGCAGATAGCATCAGGTATCAACCTAATTATGGCCACGATAATCTTACAGTCTCATGAACAGCAGCAGCATAAACTTACTACAGGCTTAAACCTGTAGTAATTCTAAATGAGGGAGTATGTTCTCAGTCTGCTTTCTGCTTTTTGAATGGTAGACTCTTCTTCAAGGGCAGTCATCTTACAGGAGAGCAGAGTGTGATAATGGCTTTGTCCTTTTGATGCACTAGGGGGCAATTAATTGCTTCATTTTTTTGTTCTTGCTCTTTCATCAATAGGTGACAAAGAAAGTCAAGTCCATGCAGATGTTCCATACTCCAGTGACCTATGCTATGCAGGGTGACAGAGTAGGTATCTGTGTAACCCAGTTTGATCCCAAGCTGCTGGAACGAGGCCTGATTTGTACCCCAGAATCCCTTCACACCATCCATGCTGCAATAATTTCCCTGAAGAAAATCCAGTATTTTCGAGGAGCTCTTCACACCAAGGCCAAGTTCCACATCACTGTTGGTCATGAAACAGTTATGGGAAGAGTGATGTTTTTCAGTCCAGCCCCTGCTGACTTCAATGAAGAAATTCCAGAAAACGTTTTTGATTTTGAAAAAGATTATCTTTATCAAGAGGAATATTTGTCCAAGGACTCAAATTCTTCAGAGGAGAAGAAAGGAAATGACCAGGCAGGAGAAGTCCAGGTCCCGAGGCAACAGTGGGCTTTGCTAGAGTTTGAAAAACCCGTCACTTGTCCGAAGCTGTGCCTTGTGATCGGCTCCAAGCTGGATACGGATATTCACGCCAATACGTGCAGGCTGGCGTTCCATGGGGTGCTGCTCCAAGGCATGGAAGACAAGAACTACACAGAGACTTTCCTTCCAAAGCTGAAAGTGTACAAACTGAAGCACAAAGAAGGACAAGTGGAAAGGGTAAGCTGTCTCTTTAATGTTATAACCCGGGAAGGGGAAATATTGGTTCTGTGCAAGCACATGTATTGGTGGGCTACAGAGTTTTCACTGCTATGTTCCAGAGGCTTTATGCACATTTTCCTTATGTCTGTAGAGCTTTTAGTGTATTACATCTTGTCTGCTTGCAAACAGTCAGAAATCACTGCTCAGAAGTGGCTGGTTTATTCGGTTCAATGCAGTGCTGAGTGGTGGTTTTCCACTGATGCTTTTGGTGTCAA
>NW_010105176.1:28644-30354 GCF_000699245.1 Pterocles gutturalis | reverse complement strand
TTTCTTCCTGCTGACTTGCTCTGTTTGTGTACCTTCCTAAGTGGCTCGTCTGTTCTCTTCCCAGCTGACACAACTTCTAGCTTTCCATTGTCATGTTATACACAGTTATGCTGCAGTGCATTGAAAATGTAAAGACAGCATAAAACAAATAGACAGTAGTATTAGATTAAATAAAACAAGAACACTAATTTTTTGTGCATTTTCACATTATATTAAATAAGAACCTCAGTTATTAACACTTATTTTAATAGGACGTCCTGGTTTCCGCTGGGACAGAGTGAACTTTCTTCAAAAGAATCTACAGGCTGCCTTATGGAGCTATATGATGCTGAAGGTGGCATCAGGCTTGATCTGGAGAGCTTGGAGCCTTGATTAACCCATCTTGTTTCTGTGTTGCGTGAGTGTTCATCTCCGATAGTTTATGTACTTGACCCACCTTATTGTGTCAGAAAATAGAGGTGCTTTCTGGAGGAGATAGCATCTCAGTAACAATTAATTGAGATTTTTTTTCCCTGTCCCTTCAGTGCAGAGAGATGCGCTGTCTATAGTGGTTGGTGTTCCTACCCTGGTGTCATAAATTCGATCCTGGTGGTGGCTACTTTTCCGTAATCAGTGGAGAGCCGTTTGTTTACACATCCCATGGTGGAATTTTTCACGATGAAAGGGTTAGGTGGAGATGTGCAATAGATAAATAAAAATTTTAAGTGTTTACCCCTAAATAAGCAGAACTGATGTAAACTTTAGCAAATGTTTACTTGATGTATTTGTGGAGTAGGTATTGGGTAAAGAACTATTAATTTTTATTTTCCTAATCCAAAACCTGTTTGTTTGAACAAATTGTTTAGTGTTCTTACTACTTTTCAAAATTCCATCAAGCTGTGTTGAGTGCTGCATAATATCTCACCTTACTTTACTATAGGAGAGCGAACACTTAGCATACCATACCATGTTTGCTATTTATAATGCAGTCATCTTGAATACTTTTTTGTTCGTTTGCTTTACTGAATTAGTAAAAAAACAAACCAAGATACCTGTCAGGGCATGATTTGTATTAGTGAGGTTCTTTTCTAAATACCTTACTGCATTAATTGATCAAATGGGCAATTTGTATTTCCCCCTTTGAGGTTTCTATGTTGCTGTTTTAGCTTTTAAAAAAAAAAAAGTTTCTCCTTTGAATTTCCCCTCCTGACTTTGGAGCCTGTTCTGTTCCCAGGAACTGCAGACCTATGGTGTTGTGTTGGGGTTTTGGATGCCAGTTTTGTTACTAGGAAGGAAGGTAGGTAGGAGGAGGATGTCTGTAGCTTTCTGAAAGCTGTCTATTAATATGGCTATGTGAACGCTCAATCAGCAGTCACTTTTCAGAGTTTCGGTAGCAGGGGTATTGTTCCCTTTGAACTGGCTGCAGCCTTTCCCTGGGGCTGGTGGTGGTGGTGAACAACAGGTCCAAGGTGTTCTGTCCTCTGAGCTGTAGAGAAGCTCTAGACCAAATGCACGTGTCTGGTTATTAGTTTTTCTGATGCGCTGGAGCTATCTGAACTTGGGAAACATTTGTCTTTGTCTTTGCTAAAAATGTACTTGCTTGTACATGGCCCGTGCTGCCAATACCCAGCAGGACCTGGCTTACCCACACCTTTGTTTCTCTGGCTGTAGGAATATAGATAGTGGTGGGACAAGAGGAAATGACCTCAAGTTGCACCAGGGGAGGTTTAG